>NC_084471.1:79510670-79816579 GCF_027409185.1 Cynocephalus volans | reverse complement strand
ATAGTTGAGCAACTTGATAAGAGATTAAGTGCCTGAAATCACATAAGCAGACAATGACCAGGTAGGAATTCAACCCAGGTCTTTTGACTCCAAAGCCCATACTTTCTCCCCTCTATCAGTGCCTGCCAGTAAATATTTGATGATTGATTTATTTATTGATCACCAATTTATGCCATTGAACACAGTAAAAAAAATTTTTTAAGAAATAGGTTAAATTAGTAGGAAACCTAGCAATACTACCAAGGCGAAAAGAGAAAAAAAGAAATTTCGCTGGCTAGGGGAGTACTTGACTTTAGCTTAAATTTCTGAAGATAAAATTTGAAGATGTTTGATATAGTCTTATATAAAATTCTGAAAGTTGAAAGATGTTTTTCTAAATTTCTTCAGATTTCTGAATTGTTTGGTACACATTCCTCTCATTTGGACTCTAACTTCCAGGAGTATTTATGAATACAAGAGAGAATATTTTCTTAAAGGATTATTCCTATGGCTCAGTTGAGTCGAAGTTGCTAAAATACTCATTTCCCAGTACACAGAAAATCTAAGTTTAAACTATGTTTGCTTCCCCTAGGGAAAAATCTTATTCAAACTTATTTTCTCTCTTTCCCCTCACCAAATCCCTATTATTTGAAGGTATCAAATATAAAAATTGTTGAACTTTTAAAAAAATTTTAAATTAATTCTTGCCCCCACTTTTGCCTCATTTATTTTTGTTGTTGCTGTTGACATCTGTAAGTATTTTAGATTGCATTGCCCTTTCTGCTCTGAGCTGGTCAGGAGGAAGAGGAGCTGCTAATGGCTGGCCTGTTAATTAAAATGATAGCTGAGCAGGAGTGCCAAATAAGATATCAGCTGGCAGAGATGACTAATGCATGCCCACGTTATTACTGCACAAGAACAAAAAAGTCTGTACCGTGAGAGCTGCAATCACTAGGTTTGTCTCAGTGCTCCAAAAACTGGAAACAGGGCCGAGCCCGTGGTGCACTTGGTAGAGTGCTGCGCTGGCAGCGCGGCGACGCTCCCGCCGCGGGTTCGGATCCTATATAGGACTGACCGGTGCACTCACTGGCTGAGTGCCGGTCATGAAAAAACGACAAAAAAAAAAAAAAAACTGGAAACAAATGACCCATTAGGCAGACTTCTGGATTCTGGCCTCTTCAGCTGTCCCTAAATCACTGCTCCTTTCAAGAGGAGAGGAAAATGTCCCCAGTTGCTCATTTGCAAAAGGAATACAACAGTGCTTTAAATTTCAGGTGATTGTTTCAGTGGCTTCGCAAATGAATTTCTTGGCATTCCTGGTTAAAAAAACAAGAACAACAAAAAACAAAAACAAAAACAAAACATGATCAATGCTTAAGGACTCTAATAAAGACTGACATTTCTCACTGGTTCAAACACTGTAATGGGATAACTTGATGCTCTGCATTAAATCTTTAGCATATAGCCTGAGCCCTTTTTCAGCACTTCCAAGGACTTTCTAAATTTAAAAAAAAAAAAGAGAGAAATAAAATACTTAAGATATCAAGGATTTCTGGCTAAATAAGCTAAATGCTAACACATCTCTCAAGATCTTTGTTAAACTAGAATTTTCTTATGTCAAATTATCTTTCAAATACAGTTAAAGTTCATAGAGATCCTCATAAAAAGAATTTGTTACCAGACATGGGGCATCGTGGTAGCACTTAAGTTCTAAAAGCCTAGGTTCTAATATCAGCTCTCCTATAGGTTATGTTGATCCCATACTGATATTATCATTCAAGGATGTTAGTTTTCTCACTTTTAAAGTGAGAAGATCCCATATCCCTCTAGAATTCTGTGATGTTAAAATGTGATATTTAAGTTAATACACCATATAACACAAATTCTCTGCAATAATTTTGATCCAGAGACCTACCTAACCATTATTACTATTGTTCAGGCAATTGGGCATTTATTAATTTAAGAATTATGTTTTGAAAAACAGAGACATTACAGATAGAGATATACTGTAATTTGTTAATCTGCTTCTTTCATAAACAAATTAAAGTCCTGAGAAGACTTTGGCATTATACAGAACAAGTATTAAGTCCCAATATTATCACTTATTAGCTTTGGGATGTTTAGCAAATTATTAGCAGCTAAGAACCTTAGCTTTACAATTCTTAAACACGGTAGTTAATCAGTATCATGAAATTGCTGTGATAATTATGTAAAATCTTGAATCTAAAGCAAAAACAAGAATAATTGCTACCAATCTTCTCTTTTCTTTATCCCTCATATCTGCAAGTCCTTCTTTGACTACCTCTGTAAAAGCTTGAATTCACTTTACTTCTATGTGCAACTTAATCTTTGTGACAATCCTGAGCCCATGCCAGCTGCCCACTGGCACCATAAAGTATCTGCCGTTCCCTCACAGTTTTCAAGGGCAGTAAATCTGAATCAACATTATAATTCTTAGTTCTCGAATCAGGGCCTGGAGAACAGGATGAAGGCACCAATAAAATCAAAAGACAGAGTTAAGATTCCACATATAAGTGATATCATGTGATATTTGTCTTTCTGTGACTGACTTACTTCACTTAACGTGATGGTTTCCAGTTCCATTCGTATTGCTGCAAATAATAGGATATCACTTTTTTTAAATAGTTGAATAGTATTCCATTGTATATAGAAGTAGAAAGTAGAGTAATGGTTACCAGAAGTCAGGGGGGGAAGGCGGTAGAGGGGCGCAGAAGTGGTGGACTAATGGTGCAAAACTATGCTGTCTACCCTGAGTGAATCATTGTACAGTATATGCATGCACTGAAACAACACTCTGTACCCCGCAAATATGTACAAGTAAATGTTAAAATAAAATAAAAAATGGAAAAAATTTTAAAAAGAGAGTTAAGCTGAAAAATGAAAACACACGCCCACTCAGAGACTCAAATGACAATATTCTTAGTAACAATCCAAATGCCTATCTACTGGTGAATAAATAAACAAAATATGGTATAACCATAATATGGAACAAATATGATTTAGAAATAAAAAATAACAAACAATTGGTACATGCTATACCATAGATCAAACTTACAGACATTTTGCTAAGTGAAAGAAGCAAGACACAAAGACTACATACTATAGAATTCCATTTATATGAAATACCCAGAAAAGACAAACTTATAGACACCTAAAGCCGATCAGAAGTTGCTTAGGGATATGGGGATAGGAGCGAAGATTGACTATAAATGGGCTTAAAAAAATCTTTTGAGGGTGATGGGAAATTCTAAGATTGGATTATAATGATGGTTGTACAATTCTCTAAAATGACTAAAATCACTTACAATTGGTGAATTTTATAGTATCTGCTTTATAACTTAATAAAGCTGTTAAAAATTACATATGCCCAGGCCCAGGAATTTTACCTATATATGTACCAGTGCAAAATGACACCTTAGAGGGATATTTATTTCTGCATTGGTTGTAAAAGAAGAATATTTGAAACCACCTCTAAATTCATCAATGGCATCTGGCTAATGAGCTAAATTTCATATTTATTATGAAATACTATGTAGCTATTAAAAATAATAAGGTATTGGAATGGAAAATTTTGTAAGTTCTCTTTCAGTAAAGAAAGCAAAATACAGAACATGCTATAAATGATGTAGAAAAAAGTGTATATACACACATACATATGTATGTGTGCATGCATGAATGTTAATGGATGTTAGTATATCATTAAGGCATCTCTAGAAGAATGCATATGAAGTCAATAGCAGAATTATTTCATGGGAAATAAAGTGGCTTATGGGTTTTCAAATATTTTATTTCCAATGAATATCCATCTGGATCCTTTGCTTTTATGTAACATGCATTTAACACATTATTCTACTCAATAATAAATTTGAAAATTAAAAAAAAAAACATTGACTTCCTCTTCTGGATAGTACGTACTAGGTCAGGACAGATCAATATCGCTGCTGGAAACAGTTACAAAAACTGTTTTTATAGCATATGTTATAAGAATTATATATTTTTAAAAGTACTGGAGAACTGTGGCAGCAACAAAGACGGATGGACTAAATCCCAGAGGGGATAGCCATTAAGGGTGAGCTGAATATTCAGGGTAGTTCTTTTATTGCCAGTTCTGGGAGTGGGCTTAGATGTGATCCAGCCAAAGGAATATTTTAGGGAGAAGAGAAATGAGTTAAACTTTAAATAATTGGATATGACTAGAAGGGAAAATTAGAGAGTTGAAGAATTTCAAACACATCCTTTCAGGTTTTTCCCTAATAATTTTGCTGGAATCTGAGATGTACAAACGGTAAAGAGCTAGACCAAAATCTGAAAGGCAGAATAAAATCTTATGCTCTCATTGACAAAAACTTGTTGGAGAGGGAGCCTGAAAACAAGTCAGGAAAGACATGGATCCCTATTGCAGTGGTTCCCAAAGTGTGGTTATAAACTCACAGCATCAACATCACCAGGTAACTTGCCAGAAATATGAATTTGGAGGTCCTACCCTAGACCTACTGAATCAGAAACTTTGAGAAACTCTAAGGTACATCACAGTCACCTGCAGGAATTATTAAAAAACAGATTGCTGAACCTTAGCTTCAGAGTTTCTCTTTCAATAGGTCTGAGAGGTGGTTTGAGAATTTGGATTTCTAGCAAATCCCCAGGTGATTCTATGACTGATGGTCCAGGGACCACACTTTAAGAACCTCTGCCCAGAAGAGAATGGCAAATTGAGGCTGAGGATCAACAATCATTATTCACTTAGGGGCACTTACCAATTCTCAGCACTATCGGAGGCTAACAATCTAGGCCTATTACACAGCAGAGGGCATTTTCTATGTGCAAGGAACATAAAAACCAGAAGAGAATTTATTTGTACAGGGCTAAAGTGACAATATAGGAAACATGGGATTTTAAAGATCTTTCTCCCAACACATTTGCAAAGTATCGAAGCTGCTTGGGGAATGAAGCTGCAGGACTAAGCTAAAAACATCTGAAAAGCAGAGCAGCATACCTGAAGTTTGAGGAAATAGAAAACTACCAGACTTCCAGTTAAGGTTCTGGAGCACCATGGCTTATGAACAGAGGTAATCCTGAGGAAGGCAGAGTCTTACCAAAATTTCAACTCAACCTCAAGCCTTGACTAGATTGATGTGGTCAGCCACTTCACCCTATCTGCCTAAGAGAGAAAGTAGGATACCTTCTCAGATGTAAGGTGTTATCTGGAGTCTCTACCTTTCTTTCTTATGTGCACAATGGCTGGAACATTTAAAAAAAGAGAGAGAGAGAGAAAGAGACCTGAAAATAGGTAACATGATATGGTCAACATCCAAAAGAAAACAAACAATAGATGCAGAGTAACTAGTATAAAATAAGCATTATTAATTTTACAGTAGGGGGCAAGAGGGAGGTAGGTATCATTACACAAAGTAACAAGAGGGATCTTTGTGGTAATGGAACTATTCAGTATCTTGACTTTGGTGATGACTGGTGTCAAAACTGTATAGCACTTAGTACATGCCCCCACCCCACCCAACCATACAAACAAGTACAAATAAAACTGAAGAAATTTTAATAAGATCAGTAAATTGTATCAATTGGTGCATTGTATCAATATCAACACCCCATTTATGATATCATACTATTTATGATATTGTACAAGATGTTATGATTGAGGGGAACTAAGAAAATTGCACAAGGGATTGCTCTGTATTAATTCTCATAACAGCACATGAATGTACAATCATCTCAATAAAAATTTCCACTAATAAAAAATATTCTATCTTCATGGAGTTAGAGTAGGCAAAACACTTTTTAAATAGGGCATAAACAATATCAACGAAAAAAAATTGATGTACTGTATTTAAATTAAGAACTTTTGTTCATCCCCCCAAAATTAAGATAGAAAGGTACAGAGTAGCAGATATTTGTAATACTTGACAAAGGACTCACATTCAGAATAAAATAAACTTTTACCTTACAATTCAGTGAATAAAAGGAGATAAACAACAGGAAGAAAATGGGCAAAAGACCTGTACTTTATAAGATATGATTACTAAATGGACAAAAAAAAGCATATAAAAATACTTAATAACAGTCATCAGGGAAGTGCAAATTAAAACTGAAACGTGATAGTTCAAAATATCCACTAGAAGGGCTAGAATGAAAAAATGTAGAAAACATCTAGTGCTGTTGAAGATGGGGACCAACAAGAACCCTCCAACTTTGCTCATGAAGTTTCATTTGTGGCAACATAAATGAGCCTGGATGACATGTTAAGTGAAATAAGTCAGACACAGAAAGATCGACACCGCATGTTCTCACTCATATGTGGGAGCTGAAAAACAATAATAAGTTGAACTTTAGAAGTAGAGAGTAGGATTGTAGTTACTAGAGGCTGGGGAGGGGAGTGTGGAAGGGGAACAGTGAGAGATTGGTTAAAGGACAAAAAATTATAGGTAGATAGAAAAAGTAAGTTCTGGTGGTATACAGTGTGCTAGGCATCTATAACTAACAATAATGTATAGTATGTTTTCAAATGGCTAGAAGAGAGAAGTTCAAATGTTCTCATTAGAAAGAAATGATTAATTTTTGTGATGATGAATTTGCTAACTAACCTGATTTGATCCTTACACATTGTATACATGTATCAAAACAGAACTCTGTACCCCATAAATATGTAAAATCAATATGTTTCAATGAAAAATAATAAACTTAAAAAAAACTTTGCTCATGAGATTGTAAATTGGCATAAATACTTTGAAAAACTGTTTAACCATATTTGTTAAAGTCAATAGTGGAGCTAGCTGGTTAGCTCACTTGCTTGGAGTGTGGTAATGATAACACCAAGGTCAAAGGTTCAGATTCTCATACTGGGAAGTTGCAAAAAAAAAAAAGCTGAAAATGTGCATATTTTGTGACTCAGCAATTCCATATTTAGGTATATTCTAACAGATATTTGTACATTTGTGCACCAAAATACATGTACAAAAATGTCCATAGCAGCACTATTTATATAAGCCCCAAACTGGAAATGAGTCAAGTCTGTTGGTAGAATGGATGCATATGAAATACTCTACAGTAATGGCAACAAATGAACTACAAGTTTACATGTTTGAATCTCACAAACATAACGTCGAGAAAGAGAAGACAGACATAGGATTACATTTATAAAAAGTTCAAAATTAGGCAAAAAAAAAAAAAAGAAAAAAAGATGATGTTGGAGGTCAGCCAGTCTTGGAGGATAGTGACCTAATACAAGTAAGGGGGAATTTCTGGGGTTCTGATAATATTCCACTTCTTGATTTGGACACTAATTTCTTTGTAAAAATTCATTAAGAAATACACTAATGAGTTTTGATTTGTACGTTATATTTGAACAAAAATTTAATTAAAATGAAATATACATATAAGAAATCAAGGAAATGAAAATAAAATAATAGAAAATTTCACTATAGAATTTGAGTTTATGGGAAAAATAAAATGGATATTTTAGCAAAAATATATAATATCTGAAAGTAAGAACTAAGTGGATGAGTTTAATAGGATTGGTGCTGAAAAATATGGGTAGTGACATATCAGTAGAAAATAACCAGACCAGAAAACACAGTGTAAACTGAATGGAAAGATATATAAAATCATAGGTGACATGTGGAAAATCCTTTTAAGGTCTTACATACAATTGGAGTCACAAAAGGGCAGGAGAAAGGACTTAAACAGGGCAGAAATTTTATTAAAATAGATAATGGTTGAGAATTTTTCAACTTATAAAACTTAACTTATAGAATCACAAAGCATAGATAATACCTGTTATAATAAAGGCAAAGAAAATCACACCTAGACGCATCATTGTCAAACTTTTAAAAATCAAAGAGAAATAGAAAATCTTAAAAGCAGACAGAGAAAAGACATGTTACTTTCAAAGAATTTAACAATGTTACTGACACATGACTTCTCAACAGTAACAGTGGATTCAGAAGTAAGTAGAATGACTTCTTTAAAGTACTGAAAGAGGCTGGCTGTTTAGCTCAGTTGGTTAAAGCATGGTGCTGATAACTCCAAGGCCTAGTGTTCAATTCCTGTGCTAGCCGGCCACCAAAAAAGGAAAAAAAAAAGAAAGAAAGAAAGTGCTGAAAGAAAATAAATCACAACTTAGAAATCTATAGACAGTGAATGTGTTCTTAAAAATAAAAATAAGATAAAGATGTTTTCACACAAAGGAAAAACAAAAGAGAGTATCCAAGTGGCAAATGATTATATGAAAACAGGCCTAACATAATTATTCTTCAGCGAGATGCTACCTCATACTCACTAGAATGGATTAAATAGAATTATAGAAAATCCTATTTGAGGGCCAGCCCCGTGGCGCACTTGGGAGAGTGCAGCGCTTGGGAGCGTAACGGCGCTCCCGCTGCGGGTTCGACCGGTGCGCTCACTGGCTGAGCGCGCTGCGGGCGAAACTAGAACTTAAAAACACTGTTGATGGAAGTATAAATTGACCAAAAAACTTGGAAAACTGTCTAGAAGTTCTATTGAAGTATATATTCACATACTCTATGAACTGTCACTTCCACTTCTACATGTATATTCAACAGAAATAATCATAGCAGTACTATATACCTGAACTGGAAACTACTTACCTATTTACAGACAGTAGAATGAATTATCAAGTGACGTATTTTTACATGAAGGAATATTATATAGCAACAACTATGGATGAATCTCATAAATACAATGTTGAGAAAAGAAGCCAGAGACAAGAGTACATGCTGTATGATTCTATTTATGCAATGTACAAACACATGTAAAACCAATCCATGCTATTTGAAGTCAGGATGGTGATTATGTTTGGGGGTGGGTGACAGGAAAAGTCTTTTGAGGATGTGGTAATATTCTTTTTATTTATCTAGGTGCTGCCTACACGTATATATTTAGCTCCTGAAAATTTATTGAGCTGTACACTGATAACATATGAACTTTTCAATACGCATATAAAACTATAATAAAGTGAAAGAATACTTGAAAGTTGATATAAAAATAACTAGTCTTAGATATCAACAAATAATAAATAATTGAGGGGTATACTCTACAGAAATCCTATTACATATAAAAATGTCCAATAATTACAAAATGACAAAAATTAAACTAAAAAAAGCAACTGAGGTTCCTGATAAAGTGGTTGATTTTAGTCCCAGTAATTCCCCACGTGGAGCACATTATAGATAACTACAGCCTAGGGTTTTCTTTGACTAGTTAACTTCATAGATATTAGATTATACGTAGCATATCTATTTGGAGCTCTGCTCCAGATATACGTGGTGTCTGCAAACTGAAAAACTGAAGGATCTTTGCGGAACAGAGATCTGAAGAGTTATAATCTTTTTAAAAGGATTGTGACTTATCCAGTTTCCATAAATGGGTACAGAACAAAATATTTTAGGCCTTTATATAAAGAAGTAAGAATGCAGTTTATTTGATAAAAAATAACCATGTGAAATTGCCAGTATTTTACAATTTTTGACCTAAACAAGGCAATATTTTATAGTTCAACCTAATAAATGCCAAACCCTATGTTTGGACCCCTTTATATGCTTTACAAGGGCTCAACCTGCTCACAGACTTCTTCTAATTACATTTTAGATGAGAAAAGATATGTATAAAGTCTTGCTAAAATTGAATTTGTACAATCAGATTATTTCTTTTTGAAAGACTGAAGTTTATAATCAGAAAATGAGGAAGTTACTCTTTTATTAGAGGGTGTAAGATCTAATCAAGTCTTGGTTGACTAATGTGGTTCTTCCTCTTTGTATACCAGAGTAACTAACCAACACAAGATTACCTCCATTTATTTTCTCTAAAACCTAGACACAATCCCAATTCCAGAAATCTTCTCCTTTGCTCTTATTAAGAAAAACACATTGAGACAAGTAGACCTCGAGATAAGCTGTCTGATTCTACTTGGACAGAACGTGATGACAAGCCAAGTGCAGGAGGGATTTCACTAACATGCTGGCTTTATGCTCCACTGCACCTTGGAGGCTTGTCAGAGGTGTTGGAATATGTATGATTAGTCACTATATTTGGACTAATGAGGAATCTCTATGTTTCTGACACGTGGTAGAGTATGAATAGTTGTATAGATCTGAAATCATTGATTTCATACATTCATTTCATTTTGAAGAGACCAAATTATTTGAGCCACAGGGAAGTAATATCCTTCCAGTAATTCAGCTGAACTGTCACTGGAGCTGAACTTGTTATCCTGCGGGGAAATTTGGCCTCTGGTTCTTCTGAATTACTTGGTTCATTTTTTCTTTTTTTCTTTTTTCTTTTTTTTTTTTTTCTGCATATTGTCAGCTTCCCCTTAAGGCTAGTTTATGTGTCAAGGGGTCCACTAGGAATAGAACAGGGAAATCTTGCACAGGGCCCTGGGAGAGCCTGTACAGCATAGCGGAAAATGTACACAAGTCCCAGGGATACAAATAGGCTGTGTTAACATGCATCTCCTTTGTTCATGAGTTTACTGTTGTCATTTTAAAGTAAAAGAGGCAATATCTAAGTTATTTTCAAAAGTGATCTGCAAGGACATTGTAAAATAAGGAACACAAAGTAAGTTTGAAGTCCATGGCAAAGACTACAACATGGAGATAATTGGTGAACAGCAGATGTAACAGCAAGTGCTCAGCAGGTACCCTGCACAGCTGTATTCTCAGCACTGGGGTTCACAGCAGGGGAGTCCCACAGTGTTGAAATGCAGTTTCTTGATCAAATGACCACAACAAGAAAATCACAGACAAAGAACCCTTTGGGGAAATGCTCCTGGACTCCACTTGAACAGTTAATGCTGGTGGAGAGATGTTAATCAAGCTTAAGTAGATACAGCTGGCTTCTCTTGTCTCTCAGAGACACAATCGTTATGCGCAAAAGACACGGTCAATGACGATTTTGATTAGCTACTGGCTTGGTCTATCTGTGTACCTATTCCCTTAATTAGAGTAGCTTGTTACAGGTTTATTATTTTGTAAATCAACGTAGGACATGGTTACAATTTTTAAAAATGCTTTTCATTTTTTATTTATTTATTTTATTTATTGAATCAAAATTGATTATACATATTTTGGGGGTTCAACATTTAGATACGTTGATCAAATCAATATTACCACCATATATATTGTTACAAATCGTACTTATTCTTTATGCCCCTTGTCCAATCTCTCCTCATCTCCCTCTTCCTCCCTCCTCCCCTCTCTAATCACCCTAGATTTCTTCTCTGCTTCTGAAGGAATAATGGTTTCTCTGTTGATTTGTTGCATAGATGATCTGTCCAATGCTGAGAGGTGTGATCAGGTCCCCCAATATTATCCTAGAGCAGAAGCTTCTTCTGTCACTCTGAAATGGGCTTTGTGGAGAGAGACGTCCTCTTCTTTTCTTTATCTCTGCTGGTGACTCTCCTTGTGTCAATACACTCCAGTGGTTGGTGGACCATCTGCGTGGTGGTTTTGGTGTCTAGCCACTTTTGCAGCAGCCGTGGTTATTGTGGTGGCTGTGGTGGGCCACTCACATGGAGGTGATGTTTTTGGCATGCTCCTTGGTGCTGGCAGTGGGTGTGGTTTGAGGGTGTGTCTGGTCCCTGGCTTCATACCTTGGGTCCCCAGAGGGGTCCCAAGGTGCTGGCACCATGTGCTTGGTTGTGGGAGGGGGGTCCAGACCCCAGCTCCATACCTCAGGTCCCTGGGTGGGCCCTGAGGCATTGGTGTGGAGTGCCTGGTTGTGGGAGAGGGGGAACTGGACCTCTTCTCCATGCCTCGGGTTCCTGGGCAGGCCTTGAGGCACTGGAGCAATGTGCCTGGCTGTAGGAGGGGGGTCCAGTCCCCAGCTCCAAGCCCCAGGCTCCTAGGCAGGGCCACAAGGCTCTGGTGGTGTGCCTGGGCTGGCACTAATGTTTTGTCCTTTGCTTACTTCTAAAATGGGGAACTTCCTGTGGGAACCAGTACTTGAGCGCTGTGGTTGAGCTAAATTGCTGCTTTGCTGCTGTTTCCTTAGGGAAGGCTTTTTGTGCAGCTCAGGGTTTAATGGTTCACCTTATAGGTACTTCTGGCTCTCCAGAGACCTGGTGGATCTGAGTGTAGAAACTCTGATCTGGCCTGAGTTTTTCCATCAAACTGCACCCCATGCAATTCTGCATTTCCAACCAGTCTCCTCTGAGTGGTCCTGCGCTGATTGGGGTATAGATCAGCTGTCCTTGCTGTGTCCCAGTGTTCCACTGCTGGGCCCGTCTCCCCCACCGCCAACACTTCCCATGGGACAGGCCCTGTGCCAGTCCCTTGCGAAGACTCACTGGCCTATGAATGGCTCCCTTTTTTCAGTTGTTCTGGCTCCTCGCTCCTGCATAGGTCCACAGGAACCCTGTCAGTGGTGTTGCTGTCCTGGGGGCCACCAAGGCCCTCTTCTCCCCTGCTGCCTCCAAGTAACTCCATCTGAAGGGCACAGCTGCAGCTTCTGCTGGTTCCTACTCCATGCGTGGCTGCGGCCCAAAATGCTTAGAGCAGTTTTTTCTTTTCTCATCGTGGTTTCTCTCACCATCATGAACTCCATAGGTCTCTCTTCCTCTTCCCCTGAGCTCCAGCAGCCCCCGTTTGGCTGTTGTTACATTTTTATAGTTGTAAATTGGTTGATTTGTGAGAGAATGTGACACTGGGGACTGTCTATTCAACCATCTTGACTGGAACTCAAAAAAAGGCTTTTTATAGATGAGAAAATAATCACTTTATTTTCAGAAATATCATTTTTGGTTTTATGTTTTAAAATATATAGATGTCTATGCCTTTTTCTAGGCATAACATCAAGTGACCACAGCCTTAGACAACAAACACATTTTACATGGTAAATAATTCATTTCTTGTCTTCTGATTTTACCCAGGACTAAACTTGAAGCTTCCCATTGAAAAGCAAATTTGAGTTTATTTCTTCAACAGAAAAAGAGAACTTCTGATCACGATTGTCACAACTATCCTTTGCACACAAAGAGAAATTTGAGGCAAGAAAGCACTATTTGCAGATACTAAGTATACCTTTATTATTTTATTTACAGCAATAGAGGAATTTTGTTTGCTTTGATTTCTGAGTGCAGGCTAGTAGCTGTTGAAGAGACAAGATAACCAACTAAGAAAGTTGTCATATCTGAAAGCCAAACATCTGTAGCAAATCTACTCCTGTTTACAGACTTATTTACGAAAATGTAGCTCTTGTCTACATTGTTACACATACCCATTTGTTCCTTTTTTAGGGTACTGACTAAATTAAGCACATTAAGCTTGGAATAGTTCCTATTTTAGCTATTTGGTCATTTCTCTACCAGTTATCATTGTGGCTTGTCTTAGTTTCACAGGGCCACTGCAAAAATTTTCCATGAACTGGATGGCTTACAACAAAAGAAATTTGTACTCTCGTAGTTCCAGAGGCCATAAGTGTGAAATCAAGGTGTGGGGAGAGCCACACTCCCTTCTAAGGCTCTAGAGGAGAATCCTTCGTTGCCTCTTCTAGCTTCTGGGGGCTCTGGGCATTCCTTGGTTTATGACTGCACAAGTCCAATCTGTGCCTCCATTTTCACATGGCCTTCCCCTCTGTGTCTGTGTCTCCTTTTCTGTCTCTTAGAAGGACACTTGTCATAGACTTTAGGGCTCACCCAAGTAATTTAGGACGATGTCATATGAAGATCCTTAACTTAATTACATCAGCAATGACCCTTTTTTCAAATAAGGTAACATTCACAGGGTCTGAGTAACACAATATGGACATGTTTTTGGGGGGTACCATTCAACCCACTAAGTGGCATAAGGACCGAGGATATTTAATGTTGCCTGAGGGCAGTAAGGAGGAAAGAAAGGGAGGCCGAGGAATTTTAGAAGTGTATGGCAAAAGTGAAAAAAAATTTTTAAAAATAATAATAATAAAAAAAAATTTTTTTTAAAAAGAAGTGTATGGCAAAAGTGATTAGGCAGCATAGTTCCAGTGAAGGAAGCATTTCCTTGATTATAAATGGCATTTATTGGGAATCTAGGTTAGGTATAGCTGTATTATTCAGTGCTCTAAATTTAGTAGAACAGTATAGTTCTTGCCCTCAGAATGCCATGATTTACTCAAAGTATGACCTTCAAAGTTTATTCTTTCGTGTCTCGGTTTTTCTCTTTGGCAATTATGAATGTCATTTATTTTCCTCTCAGAAAACTATAGACATTAATTAAACTAGTGGGCAACCATGTGGGTTCAAATTTATCCCATGTTTATATGCAGGTCTCCTTTACAGAAAAACACCAAAGGTCTGAGAGTTCTTTCAGTCATCTTATGTAAATAATTACAGCCCAAATGATTAAGCCCTGACTTTTCCATCAACAACTTTAATGTTTCAGTCTAAACTGTCTTGAAGATAAATTTTCCATAGCGATATTAATTATAACAGGATTTCTTGAGAGTGTAAATCAAGTGCTTCATAAAATCATTCAGGTTTACTAATTCAAAAATCTACAGAATGCAAAATTTCATGGAAATGCAGCATGCTCTAACTGATATTGTTTTAAAGAAAAATAGGATGTCAGTACTAGAGGAATACATTTATGTAATATCTACAAGAAAAACAAATTCAGTGTCCAAGGGTAGAGAAAACAGAAACATTACAGAACCTATGAATATATTTACTAAAATTGTTTTTAAAAATGAATTAATGCTTACTTTACTTCTCTCCTGGGGCTATTGTGTGAAAGGAGATAATGCATGAAAAAGATCTGTATTTGATAAGATAATGCTAAATGTGCATTTATTTATATAAATGCACAATGTGCAGTGATAATGCTAAATGTGCAGTATTTATAGCATCTTTGTTACTACTAGAAAAATCTCTTACATTTTCATAAATCTGTGATGTTTAAATAATTTTATTTTTTTTTTTTGAAACTGATGAAAGCACTTGGAGAGGGAAATATAGGGGTTGCTTTATTTCTGGAGGCGGATGATTCTCAACATTTTCTCTTGTTATTCAACATTCACATCCATAAACCCACACATACATAATTTCCATACTGATTTTAAGGAGATAGTATTTCTGACAGCTATTCTTGGAATAAAAACAAGAAAGAACAGGGAGGGAGCTATCAGTGGAAACAGGCAGTAATGGAATTAATCACTGTGTGATATAAACACGAGGAGCATTAAGTAAATGTCAGCTATTAGTCAATCAAACTGGGAGGCAACAGATATCTTGCTTAGCGAAATATACGAGAAAGTAGTCAATTTTAGAGACTTTAAATAATCCTATACATAAGGCCAATTCAAATGCTGAATCAGCCTGGTACAGTTCCCAAGAATTTTTTAATGCCCATATTTAAAAAAATACAAATAAGCAATATTGCAAAAAAAAAAATAACAAGTTAAAAAACAAAAACAAAACCAAAAAACAGGAAGTCATCCTGAGCATCACCATCTTAGCAAAAATAACCATTTTAATTTAGTTTTTCTCCTTCTATCCCTATAGTTTTATGATAGGCAAAATTTTTTCAGTATATATTTATTTCACATAACAATACAATATGTACGTGTTTCCATTTAGCTGCATAAGGTTTTATCTTAACATCTAAAAGCATAAAAACATTTAATTAAGTTGATAGTGTAAAATTCAATTGACTATATTTGAATAGAAATATAAGTAGTTTTCAATTGGTACATGAATCATAAACCAATGTATTAGTTTGAAAGAAACCTTTAGTGGCCAGGATCACATAACATTATTTTTTAAACCTTAGAACTAAGGCTATTTGTAGCTATTGGACTCATTTGTGGCATAGTTTTTCCCTTGAACACATAAAATATTCTTTTGTCATTTGTTCATTCAATACATTTTTGAGACTTGAGGTACTATTAAGTAGAGGAAACAAGAATGAAAGGCTTAAAAACCAATAGCAATCAGGGATCAAATTTTCAAGTGAGCGAAGAGAGAAGACAATAGTTAACAAACATCACTGTAATTTTGGATAGACCTAAGTGTTTGAAGAAAACTAAATATGAACATATGAATAAGAATGATAGAATGATAGGCACTTTACATAAAGTATTGATAAGGAGGCACAAGTTTTTTCTTCTTCTAAGGGTAATATCCTACCTCCCATGTCTACCTTCTCAATTAAAAACTATGTGAGGGTACTTCAAAAAGTTCATGGAAAATAGAATTAACAGATAATACAAATCTTTCCGTGAACTTTTAAAAGTACCCTAATATATATCATTTGGTTTTTGTACATTTATCTGTGCAGAACAGAGGGTATTAAATAGCCCAAGCAGGATTATTCATTCAGAATTTGGAAGTGAATCAATGTTGATGACTATAGTTCCCTGGAAAAATATTTTAAGAATAAGAAGCCAGTAATCTGAAAGTACCAATGGTGACCAGAAGGAGAGTTTTTGTACTTTCTCATCTCTCAATTTTATTAGAAACTCTTCCTTCAGAGCCACCAGCTACAGATGGGATGAGTGGAAAATGACTTATTCTTAGAATATATCTTGCCATTATCAAAGCACTGAATCTAAAATTGCTTGAGGTACAGGGTAGGCAGTAACTCTTCTTCTCTTCTTCACATTTAAGTGATGAGATTATTGAGAGCCGTGTCTAAATGGATCCAAGTGTCAAAACTGGAATTAAATATTCCAGTCTTTTACATCTTGTAATAAGTCCTTATTGCCATCATGACTTTTCAAGTCAAAGTAATTTCATTCCCTATCTTATAGTACCATTACTACAAAATTAAATTGCATCAGATTTTTACTTCCCTGAGACCAAACTTCAGTTTGCATCCTACAGCCTAGTACAAACATTTACTCTTAATGCCATTGTGGACTTCAGGATATTTTGATATATGCCTTTTCTTTTTAATTTACATCAGCAAGCTAACCTCTGCTTGGAACTGAAAACTTAGGATAGTTTGCTGTTTTCTTTCTTTACTTGATCTGGATAGAATAGTCTCCTCTCTGAGAATGTTTCACATATTTTGTCATCAATGTCAGAATATGCATTTTTGGTGCTTAGAATGGCATTCTGTGATTTGTATGGGCCAAAGAGAGAAAGAACGTGAATCCATGAATCCCATTTATACCTGTGGGGCTTGGGATTGCATAGAATGTGGGTCTCCACAAGAAGCTGGGTACTTGGACCCACGAGAACAAAAGTAATCCCTCTGAATGAACAAGAATCTGATAGAGTAGGCCAGCACGACCTGGGTGTGGAGGACATGTGATTTCAGAAAGTATGTTTCAAGGTTGTTCTTGATCCGACAGGTCAGCTCTGCTCCCTGCCAGCCCCCAGCCAACCTGCTGTGGGGATCTTCTGTCATTTTGCAAGGGGTAGGGTCCTAGCATTGAGGAATGGTGCGGGCTACCATAGACTGGAACTCCAGAATGACTGAGGACACCGTCAAAACTAACTCTCCAGAACTAACTTCTAGACTGAAGATGAACCTAATGATCCTGAAAAAATAAGCAGAAGAAGAGTAATAAAGAGCATATCTCTGGTTAAGTTAGAGGAAGTGGGCAGTGGGTGAGCAGCAGAGCAACTGAAGACAGCAGCAGAGGACAGTCACAGCAGTGGGGCTGCAGCTCTGATTCTGTGCGAGACTACTGCTCCCAACACCCTGTATCTCCTACCCACTCCTCCTCCCAGCCATTTCTCATGGGTTAGTGTCCTTATCTGAGACTCTTAAACTGATGAATAAGGAACATTTTATTACATATATAAACACACCTGGAAATTCTCAGGAATATTGGAGACAAATAATTACACAAAAATATGGACATTCCTGCTTATCGGGTTGAGTAAGAGCCCAGAGCAGTGAGATTTGGAGTCAAAATATACCATGTCCCATAAAGTATGACAATTTTTCTTCATCAGTGTGTGAGGCTTGGCAAAGTAAATCCAGATTGTACATGGGTAACACTGCAAATACTTTTCCATTTATGGTTACCTTTTTCTGAAACTCTGTAAACTGAGCAGGGCTGATATTTTTTATTTTTATTTTTTTAATGGTGGGGAAATTACTGTCCAGAGAGGTTGAGTGAAGTTCCATCTCTGGGATGATATTCCAGGAATTTATTGCTTTAATTGCATATATAGTGAATTATCTGCTTAATTTTGGTATTTTCTCTGTTTGTGCATTTGTCTAAATTTCTGGTATTCATATGAATTTATGCAAGGGTAGTTCAAAATGTTCATGGAAAAACAGAGCTAAAAAAGGATGCAAATCTTTCCATGAACTTTTTGAAGTATGCTATGTTGTTATGCATGTTGTCTGCATTATTCTATATTGGTACAAACTTCTTTGATTCAAATACATAGATAACAGTCAGTAGTAAAACTTATCGATGCTCTATTAAATGATCTGGAATAAAATATTCATGTAATTTTAAAAGTTTTACTGATTTCATTGATTTTTTTTTTTCTTTTTTAGAAGATCAGACCTGTTGAGATCCATAGAATCATATCATAGTTGCTTTTCTTAAAAATTTTAAATAAATCTTAGGGGTCAGCTCTCCTAACTTCTCAGCTAGTGAGGAATCTTTTTAGTGAAAACAGAATAAGAATCAAGCATTTAATTCAATCAGTTTTCTAATGCTGTTCTGCCTGATCTACAGACTAAAAATTTTACTCATTTCTTTTTTTTTTTTTTTTTTTTGGCTCGTCTGCTGACTTATTTATATTTTTTAATTTAATTTAATTTTATTAAAACATAATTGATTGTACATATCTGTGGGATACAGCATTAAATATCAATACCGGTGTGCAATATGCGATGCTCAAATCTGTATAATTAGTATACTCACCATCACACAATGTAATCATATTTTGTGGCCCTTTACCAATTTCTTGCTAACCTCTCTCCTTCTCCCCTTTTTCCCACCTCTGCTGGCCTCAGTTCCGTTCTCTCCTTTTGAAAGTTCAATAAATTATTGTGATGGTTGTATCTTTTTTACTTGTTTTGTTTATTCTTTTTTTTTTTTAGCTCCCACTTATGAGCACCTCTTTCTGTGTCTGGCTTATTTCACTAAACATAATTTTCTCTAAGCTCATCCATGTTACTGCAAAAGGCAGAATTTCATTCTTTTTCATGGAAGAGTAATATTGCATTGAGTATAAATACCACATTTTCCTTATCCAGTTGTCCGACAATGGACATTTAGGTTTGTTCCAACTCTTAGCTATTGTAAATAGAACTGCAATGAACATGGAAGTGCAGGTGTCCCTTCAACATGATGGTTTCCATTCCTTTGGGTATATGCCCAGCAGTGGATTTGCTGGATTATATGGCAGTTCTATCCGTAGTTGTCTGAGGAACCTGCATATTGTTTTCCATCATGGCTGCACTAATTTACAGCCCCACCAGCAGTGTAGGAAGGTTCCTCTTTCTCCGCATCCTCCCCAGCATTTGTTATTCTCTGTCTTTTTGATAATGGCCAGTCTAACTGGGGTGAAATGATATCTCAGTGTGGTTTTGATTTGCATTTCACTGATGCTGAGTGATGCTGAGCATTTATTTTATGTCTGTTGGCCATTTGTATATCTTCCTTTGAGAAATACCTATTTAGCTCCTTTGCCTATTTTTTTAATTGGGTTACTTGCTTTTTCTTTTTCTTTTTCTTTTTTTTTTTTGCATATATATTTTTTTAATTTTATTTTGTCGATATACATTGTGGTTGATTATTGTTGCCCCTTACCAAAACCTCCCTCCCTCCTCCCTCTCCTCCCTCCCCCACAACAATGTCCTTTCTGTTTGCTTGTTGTATCAACTTCAAGTAATTGTGGTTGTTATATCTTCTTCCCCGCCCCTGGTGTTTTTTTTTTTTGTGTGTGTGTGTGTGTGAATTTATATATTAATTTTTAGCTCCCACCAATAAGTGAGAACATGTGGTATTTCTCTTTCTGTGCCTGACTCATTTCACTTAATATAATTCTCTCAAGGTCCATCCATGTTGTTGCAAATGGCAGTATTTCATTTGTTTTTATAGCTGAGTACTATTCCATTGTGTAGATGTACCACATTTTCCGTATCCACTCATCCGATGATGGACATTTGGGCTGGTTCCAACTCTTGGCTATTGTAAAGAGTGCTGCAATGAACATTGGGGAACAGGTATACCTTCGACTTGATGATTTCCATTCCTCTGGGTATATTCCCAGCAGTGGGATAGCTGGGTCATATGGTAGATCTATCTGCAATTGTTTGAGGAACCTCCATACCATTTACCATAGAGGCTGCACCATTTTGCAGTCCCACCAACAATGTATGAGAGTTCCTTTTTCTCCGCAACCTTGCCAGCATTTATCGTTCAGAGTCTTTTGGATTTTAGCCATCCTAACTGGGGTTAGATGGTATTTTAAGTGTGGTTTTGATTTGCATTTTCCAGATGCTGAGTGATGTTGAGCATTTTTTCATATGTCTGTTGGCCATTTGTATATCTTCCTTAGAGAAATGCCTACTTAGCTCTTTTGCCCATTTTTTAATTGGGTTGCTTGTTTTTTTCTTGTAAAGTTGTTTGAGTTCCTTATATATTCTGGATATTAATCCTTTGTCAGATGTATATTTTGCAAATATTTTCTCCCACTCTGTTGGTTGTCTTTTAACTCTGTTAATTGTTTCTTTTGCTGTGCAGAAGCTTTTTAGTTTGATATAATCCCATTTGTTTATTTTTCCTTTGGTTGCCAGTGCTTTTGGGGTCATATTCATGAAGTCTGTGTCCAGTCCTATTTCCTGAAGTGTTTCTCCTATGTTTTCTTTAAGAAGTTTTATTGTTTCAGGGTGTATATTTAAATCCTTAATCCATTTTGAGTTGATTTTAGTATATGGTGAGAGGTATGGGTCTAGTTTCATTCTCCTGCATATGGATATCCAGTTATCCCAGCACCATTTGCTGAAGAGGCAGTCCCTTGCCAAGTGCATAGGCTTGGTGCCTTTGTCAAAGATCAGATGGCAGTAAGTCTGTGGGTTGATTTCTGGATTCTCTATTCTATTCCATTGATCAGTGTGTCTGTTTTTATGCCAGTACCATACTGTTTTGGTTATTATAGCTTTGTAGTATAGCTTAAAGTCGGGTAGTGTTATGCCTCCAGCTTTATTTATTTATTTATTTTTGCTCAGCATTGCTTTGGCTATGCGTGGTCTTTTATTATTCCGTATAAATGTCTGGATAGTTCTTTCCATTTCTGAGAAAAATGTCTTTGGAATTTTGATGGGGATTGCATTGAATTTGTATATCGCTTTGGGTAGTATGGACATTTTCACTATGTTGATTCTTCCAATCCAAGAGCATGGGATATCTTTCCATCTTCTTGTATCCTCTCTAATTTCTCTCAGCAGTGGTTTGTAGTTCTCATTATAGAGATTTTTCACCTCCTTGGTTAACTCAATTCCTAAGTATTTTATTTTTTTGGTGGCTATTGTAAATGGGCAGGCTTTCTTGATTTCTGCTTCTGCATGTTCACTATTGGAGAAAAGAAATGCTACTGATTTTTGTGTGTTGATTTTGTATCCTGCTACTGTGCTGAAATCATTTATCAATTCCAACAGTTTTTTTGTAGAGGTTTTAGGCTGTTCAATATATAGGATCATGTCATCTGCAAACAGGGACAGTTTGACTTCATCTTTTCCAGTCTGGATGCCCTTTATTTCATTCTCTTCTCTGATTGCCCTGGCTAGTAGTTCCAACACTATGTTGAATAGGAGTGGTGAGAGTGGGCATCCTTGTCTAGTTCCTGTTCTTAAAGGAAAAGCTTTCAGCTTTTCCCCATTCAGGATGATATTGGCAGTGGGTTTGTCATATCTGGCTTTAATTATGTTGAGATACTTTCCCTCTATACCTAACTTATAGAGGGTCTTTGTCATGAATGAGTGCTGAATTTTATCAAATGCTTTTTCAGCATCTATAGAGATGATCATATGGTCCTTGTGTTTGACTTTATTAATATGGTGTATAGCATTTATTGATTTGTGTATGTTGAATCCCACTTGATCATGGTGAATAATTTTACTTTTTTTTTTTTTTCCAGTCACATCGGAGAACTTTATTGGACACAGCTGAGCGCCGCCCGGGCAGGCCAGGCACGGCGCCCTCCAGGCCGCAGCGGGCCGCAGGGAGGTGGCTCGTCCAGGGAATCTCAGCAAACGGGGCCCCACAAGGCAACACTCTACCTAAGATTACTATATGGGCAGGAGACAGGGCTGCTCCACGGACGCATGAACAGATCAATCTTTTATAAATAAACATCAGTGAAGAGAAAAATGACAACTAACTCATCCGTGTGCACAGAGCACTCTAGGGCAGATGGGTGGGGGCGGCCAAAGGCCGGTCCTCACTGGTCAGGGGCCTGGACGGGTGGCGAGCAGGCCCAGATGTCCACAACACGGGGCAGGCGGGGGTAAGGCAGGGGCAACAGACGATGGGCACTAGGACACTGCGCATTTACAAGACCAACTACTGAGGGGGCAGCTGCCCCATGCGTGTTTGTCAGGCTGTTCATTCTGGAATGAGAAGGGGGTGGTCTTTACATCATATTCTGTGGCTGGTGGGCTCGGAGAGGGGCTACTTTGTGGAGAGGATGAGGGCGACGATGAGACCGTAGAGGCCGAGAACCTCGGCGAACATGAGGATCAGGATCTGCCCACAAATAATCGGGGCTGCTGGGCTTTTTCTTTCTTTCTTTTTTTTTACAGAATTTTATCCATTTCAAAGGACTTTCTAAAAAGTCAGTATAGGACTAAGAATTTCCCCTTATTTCCATATGACAGGAGCTGAACAAACTACCTTTCTAGTTTCTGCAGGAAGGGAAAACGAATTAGAATGTCACCTGAGGGAGCCGAAAAAGTAGAAAACTAACAAATCCTTAACATTTACCCAGAAAGAATTAGTTTAAATGAAAACCTCTCAAACCAGTTTTGTATTACATGTGGAGTTCTCACACCATCATTTCTCTGAGTGTAATATTAGATATCTCTGAATCACCCTTTGGTGTCTTGGCCAGTAAACTGAGGGCTGTGTTTATCTCCCATGAAACAGATGCCTCTGTCCTTACACTAAACACCAAACGGTTCTCAAGCCCTTTGAGACGGTAGTGCCAATTTTTTGCTTGTACTCTGGGTTTTGCAGTCCCTGCTGAATAGCTAACATTTATAGAGTAGTAACTATGTACCAGGCACGATTCTGAGCACTTTACAGGATTATTTTCCCAACACGTACAACCTCCCTATAAGATATGTACATCAACATCTTCCTTCTACAGGTATGGAAACTGAGGCACAAAAACTTTAAATAACTCCCCCAAAGTCACACAGCTGGAAATGGCAAGCTACGATTTGAATCCAGGTGCTTGAGCTCCTAAACCCACACTCTTAACTGATTTCAATTTTGCCCCTAAATGCTGGAGACTAATTTTGGATGCGATTTGCTACTGTACTTTTGAGCAATTCAGCCATATTTATTTATTCATTTATTCCAGATTATTTATTGAAAGTTTTTGGAGAGGCAGTTACCATGCTTGGCCCTAGATAAACACAAAAACCTTTCTCTCAAGGAGTGAAAGGTAAGGAAGCCTGAATAGGAAAGCTGTGATTGCAGTGTGTGTAACACGTACTATAAACCAGCGGTACAAAGACAGCAGACTGTGAAGAACAGTGAAGGGACACCCAGATCTCAGTGAGTCAGGGAGGCTTCCTAGTGGAGGTACATTTGAGCTGAGTTTTGAAGGACAGTAAGAGTAAGCTAGGTAGAGGGAGTGTGGACAGAATTCTAGGTAGTAATGACAACATGTAGTATGGAGGAAAGGAAGCCCAGAACAGAAACACTGGGGGAACTGCAATGGCTGGTTTGGCCAGGCCAAAGGTATCTGCAGCAGTGGGGCAGAAGGAATGACAAAGGAGGCAGGACCAAATAGCTCCCGTTGCAGATTACATGTACTCAGCACTCTATAGTCCAGGCATTGAGGCAAGGGCTTCACACTGATTCCTTCATTTAATCCTTACAAATGCCAAACTTGGAGACTGTTGCTATTTCATTGACATACAAGAGGACTGAGGCACAAAGCTGTGAGACCATTTAGCCAAAGTCATACAGACAGGATTTGAGCCAAGGCAGAAGAATTCCAGAACTGCCATATGCTAAAGCAGATTCCCCCTGGGCTAATTTCTTTCATGCCTTTATTTAATTTGTCTAATAAAAAGAGCCACAATTTATTCATGCTTACTATTTGCCAAGTGTTAAATAATCATGTATATGATTTTAATTTGCATCTTCAATAATAAGTAATTCTGATAAACTAAGTTATGTTACAGAATAAAACTGATTAATACTGTACAGCTCCTGGTGTCAAAGTCAAAATGCAGACTCAGTTTAACTAATTGGAAAGCATTAATTCTTTTGCTATATTTTCATAAAAGCATTGCAATTTTTCCATGAACTTGTACTGTAAAAAATATATTTGGCACTAAAGTCTCAGGATTTAATATGACTGATTTTAGCACTTGGGTTCCAAGGTGCTATTTAATTGGCACTGTTCCAATAGAGAGAAATGTGGAAAGCTCAGCTATTAATACGTGATTTACTGTTGTTTAAACATTTATGATCTTGTTTCCTTGGAGCAAGTTCTCATCAATTTATGATGCGATTCCCTGGCAGCCTAGTAAGCTAAGTCTTTTTAAAGTGACCTCAAAATTTAAAGTGCTAAACTTCTGACATTTTCTATAACTACTTCAGTGAGAATTAAATGCTTTTAACCCTTGCATTCATTGAGTAAAGCAGTTGTAAGTAGTTCACATGTTTACAGAGAAATTTTTAAATAGATTTTTAGATATTTTTGAGTAGAAAGAAGCTCACTAATAGGCAATGCTCTTTTGTCTATCAAAACTCTCTGGTATAACAATCATACTATAATGGTTAAGAAAAGTTAGTTTAGATTTGAATTTTAGATCCACCACCTACTAGTCTTATTTTCCTCCTTTGCAAAATGGATATAATACTAACAGCCACCTCACTGGGTGGATGGGAATATTAAATGTAATAATACATATCTTAAAAAACAACTTAGTGAAGTCTAGCGCAAAGTAGGCATTCTACAAACTTCCCCACTAACCCCCTCATATCTGTTTTGCCTTCTCTCTCATTTCCCCAAGCATAACAGTTTCACTCTAACCAGCTGTATCTTCTGATTGACAATTTCAGATAGATTGTCAGTCTGCTTCTTTTCTTATGTGCACATAGATCCTCACCAACTGCTACAGTGTGAAAGCGTCCCCTCCAAAATTCAGGTGTTGCCAATGTGACAGTGTTAAGAGATGGGGCATTTAAGAGGTGATTAGGCCATGAGGGCTCCTTCCTGGTAAATGGGGTTAAGGCTCTTGTAAAAGAAGTTTCATGTAACATTCAATTACTTTTTGCCCTTCTGCCTTCCACCATGTGAGGCACAGCAAGAAAGCACTCACAAGATGCTGGCATCTTGATCTTGGACTTCCCAGCCTCCAGAACTGTGAGAAATAAATTTCTATTCTTTATAAATTTCCCAGTTTCAGATATTCTGTTATATCAGCAGAAAATGAACTAAGACACCACTTATACCATTCTTCCTGCTCTTTTTGGAATTGGCCCAACCTTGGTCTAACCACAGTTTGACACCAACTAACTGGGTGAATTTGGGGTAATAAGTCAGTCTAGACCTCATTTCCAGAATCTAAAAATGTAGAAACTATTTCCTTGATTTCACTGACTTTGGAAATTGGAGTATAAAACTTAGGATGTAGTAATTCCTTCTCTTAAAACATCTAGCAGATGGGTTGTCTCATCTCCCTACCTGAATATTGAAGGAGGCCCCCCAAATTACTATTAATAAGTCCATAGCTAAATTTCTCAACAGATGCAACAGCACTGAAAATAGAAATTATAAGCTCAAACTTGACTTCCTCTTGTATTCAACAAAGGACTTAAACAGATGAAGTGCATTATACTTGTAGGTCCCACCTCTCACAAGGGTACAGTGAAGACTAATAACCTTAACCCTATTAAGATCGGTTTTGTATAACTGTACAACCTCCAAAATATTTTCTGGCCTGTAATGTTGTTACTTGCCCTACCCTATTTATCAGTGTCATTTCTTTTGGCACCAGTAATTAATGAAGAAACATAAACCTTTCATTCAGAAACTAGCATCATTTTTTTCTGGACCACATGATGTAAAGTCAATATGTTTAAAGTTTGTGGAATAGGAGAAGTATTTTATTAAGACTCTGAAATTATTTATGGAAAATTCTTGACCTATTTACCATAAAATACCAAATCCCATGTTCTAAAGGAATTCTTTTGGTTTTCTCTTCTGGATCCTGATCTTAAGTTATTTTTCTTAAATATACTCTTCATGTCTTTTTCTCTCTTGGTGGGAAAGCAGTAATTAGAAAGTTGGGCTTATAGGCTCTGCATTAATCAAAACAACAAATAATCGGAAAGGCAAGACACTCAGAAATTTTAATTCTTGCTCCCTTTATAAAACCTATGTGTACTCCCTTGGAATGAGTGGCATTCCAAATGGCAGGAAGCTTATCTAACTCATTGTGTTTGCTGCATCTAAAAACTGAACAAGTAAGTTTTAGTGTTCTGTAGCACTGTTAGGAGACTACAATTAACAATAATTTACTGTACATTTTCAAATAGCTAGAAGAGAAGATTTCAAGTGTCCCCAATGCAATAAATATTTGAAAAATAAATGTTTGAGGGGATAAATGCTAATTACCCTAATTTTATCATTACACATTGAATACATGTATCAAAATACCACTCAGTACCCCATAAATATGTACAGTTACTACATGTCAATTAAAATTTTCTTAAATAAAATATGGCAAGAGTGATGAAGTTTTGCTTCTGAGATTAGGTGACAAAAAAACCTGAATTACATTTGTCAGTGCTTAATTTATATTTAATGAACGATGATACTTTATAATTCTCTTTGCTCATCATTTTATTTGAATATTGATATTCTTAATGAATATGGTTCAACATTTTCCATTATCTTTCTCTTATTCAAGGATATTTATATTTCTTTGTGCTCTTTAACATAAGCAAGAAGAAACAAAAATCTCAAAACATCTCTTTACCACCAAATCCAAGAGCATTCCCTTTCACAGCTCTCCTCAAAAACATTCGGCAGTTCAAGGATTATGGTTGATCTCAGACGCAAAAGAATTGCAATGGCAGGAGAAAGTAATATAAATAAGTTTCAACAATTATAAACACATTAGTCTGACAATGATGTTGGCCTCTATTTAGGTGAGAATGCGGAATTTCTGGGAAGCGTCAGAAAGTCAAACAAGCATTCACTTATGAGTACATTAGCATGTACTCCTCCTTTTCATTACTTCTAGTTTTTTCCCCAATATTTTTTCCATTTGTTCAGAAAATCAGTGATACAATAAAATGTTGAACTTTCAGAAGGAGAGAACAGACCTATAGTTACAAGGGTTGGGAAAGGGGGTGGGAGAGGGGAGATAGGGAATAATTGGGTAAGGGACAAAAGAGTAATTATGGTTTATAATGATGAACATGCTAATAATGTTGATTTGATCATCACATACTGTACAGAAATGCTGATAGTCAATGCTGTACCCCCATAAATATGTAAATCAAAAATAAATACGAAAATCAGTGATAATAATTTATATTTAGATAACCCTTTTCATCTCAAAGAGTCCCTAGCATGTTGCAAATCAAACTCTTCTGTATACCTCATCTACATTTAATCCTTTTTATGCCTCAGTTAAATAGAAACCTAAAGCAACCAATTCGTTTCCATGCTTATGTACGTTGATGTTTGAGGACTGACAACTTGAATCATGCTCCTCACCAAACAAGTTGCAGGATCTTCCCTTTTATCAAAATAGTCCCAAAGAGCTGTAATTAAAATGAGGTGGCCGATAGGCTTTTTAAAATTACAGCAAGGCAAATGGCCTTAACCTTTGCAGAATGGTGATGTAAAAGGCAGAGCTTACAAGGCATGCCACTATTCCATCCATACATTTGAAATAATTAGATTGATGTTCTTATCTTCTTTATCATCTGACTAGTTACACAAATGAAACTGAAATCTAATGCCAAAACAGGCACGTGCAAGAAGGAACGAGAAAAGAAAATTCTTTTGTTAACATCATGTTACTTTCCTTTCCTGTGGCTGCAGAAAAAAAACAAATTCATTTTCTATTTTTGAGATCGACAGATAGAATCAACTTGTGCATAGGGTCACCCAGGTTTGTTATTTAAGCCAATGTGAATGCTTTGGACATAGAAATTTTAAAAAGTAAATTCTTCTTACCATACGCATTACAAAGCCACGTTATTTGTAAACTTGTCATAGCTGGATGTTTTGAAACACAAAATTATCAAATCCACAGAGAAGAGTTTAAGAGCTCTTCTGAACTCAGATTAATCATCACATCTGTGGGAAACCATTTTACCCCCTCTGGGATTCCAGCATGTTGGTCAAGGATCATTTTTCTTTCTCTTCCTAAACATGTCAATAGAAGTCAAAATTCCAGCTGTTACCTTTAATTACCTGAATGAAAAATCTATTATGCGGGTAGTTCAAATTTTAATTTACCCCCTGTTATGACACTGAAATGTCAAACGAAAAATATGTTATTCAGAGTAAAATATACAGTCTGGAGAACTTGCCTAGGAGGTAAGTCTGCTAATAGCTCTATCATTTGAAAACCAGAGAGCATTTGGACTTTCTTCTGTGATTCAATAATCTGTTTCATTTCTATTGCAGGCTGAATTTTAGCTGGCTATTGATTTGCAGCTTTTGCTTCATATTGCATAAGTTGGGGTCAATTTCTTATTTCTGGCTTAATTATTTAAAGAAAGCACACACTAGCTGTGATCTGTCTGTTCTTCACAAAAACATTCTCGTCTGCCCTGATTCTTTCTGCAAGTTTCAAGGTAATGTTTATCTAGCTGAAACCATGTGTGAAATTTCCACACATTATGTCACTTTGTCAAATTGTTTACAGTATTCCAATGTAAGATTTAAAAACAGCTGCCTTTATCTAGGCCTGGAAGATATTAGCATGGCTTCATTTGACATAAATAATGCTTTTAAGGATTAGGTATAAATATGGATGTTCCAAAAATACAGGTGATATCCCAAATGACCATGTTAGTGGTCTATGGTTGTGAGTTGACATTTTTATCAGGTTATTTGGATCCTCAAACTTTGAGTTTTTGACTTCATGAATGTCATGTCACTCTCCCAGTTTCCTGTCCAACTGAAAAACTGCAAGACTTCCTCCAGCACCAATTTAATCTCATGTCAGGGCCTTCATTCTGAGCCATGTAACCCCATTCTCTTTCCTCCTCTTTTGTGATGACAACAACACTCTGTTTCTATAGATGAAGCAGCCTATGAGCTATTATTTATTAGGTATCTGCATTTCCTTTCCAAATGTGACTTTTTTGCTCTTTCCAGGTTTGCCATGAAATAAAACTGCTAAAGAAAAGTTTTTCAGTTTATTTTCCACTCAGCAGGCTGAATTTCTAGGTCTTATGGTAGCTTTGTTCTGCCCCAGAATCTATTAGCTAGTCAAAGTCCCACAAGAAAATAACTAACTTTGCCCTAAACAGACATGTATAGTAAACGAAAGATGATTAGAAATGCCTATTTTATTGGGTTCTTGCTATATGCCAAACATTATTCTGAGTGTTTTACATGTGCTAAATCATTTAATTGTCATTACTATAATCTTATGAGTAAAGAATAAATCATGTGTATATGTATAAGTGGAGGCATTATATATATATTATATATAATATAAATATATGATATATATGATATATCTATGACTATTACATAACTATAGTTATATATTATATATATTATCTATAGGATATATATAACATATCTATGACTAGCTTACACACACACACACACACACACTATGTGTGTGTGTGTGTGTGTGTGTGTGTGTGTGTGTGTGTGTGTATAGGGCAACTTCATCCTTCTAGTTGCTTCGGCCAAAAAAATTAGAGTGATCTTTGATTGCTCTCTTTCTCTCCAAATCTATACCCATATCATTGGCTCTACCTTTAATGCACATCTAAAACCTGTCCACTTATAATCTCCACTGCCATCACCTTGCTCCAAGCCACCAGACATCTCTCCTTGTAATGGTCCTTCTTTTTCTACTCTGAGCATTCCCCCAAATCCACCCCCATCTATTTGCAACGCAATGATCCTTTTAAAATTTAAATCAGATATTGTCTCTCCTGTGCTCAATACTACAATGACTCTCCATTTTATTCAGAGGAAACACCAAAGTCTTTACAATGGCCTATCCGGTGCTCTGTGATCTACTCCCTGCTACTTCTCTGACCTCACCTCCCACTGCCGTTCTCCCTGCTCACTTGGCCCTAAGCACATTAGCCTCTGACCATGCACACACCAGACACTGAAGGCTTTCTTCTCGTGTTCCCTCTTCCTGTAATATTCTTCCTGCAGATACCCACTTTAATGACTAATGAAATACTTTGTGGAAAGTAGGGCTTCAAATTTTCATAAAAACTGGAGATATAAAACTTATAAAAATTTACATATTTAATTTTATAATCTCGACAATTATTTGAAATAGCTCTCTAAAGTCTTCTAAAAGCATGCAAATATCAAATTAATTTCAACAGAGGAAAATGAATAAAGCTTTGAAAGGCAAATTAATTTCTAAGCAAAACCAAAAAGTCCAGTTAGTAAAAAGAAATCAAGAACAGAAATTAAATATCTTATTTTTTGGCATAAAAAAAATCAATAAAACAGAATATAAACACAAGGACACTTCACAAAGGTCTTAATCTCTTTGTGAATTTCCTTCTTCATATCTTGAATTTTTTTTCTCTCATTTCGTTACATTGTTTAACTGAGTCTTCTCATATTTCAGTGAGTTTCCTTAAGATTGCTGCTTGGAATTCCTTCTCAGTCATTTCAAGGGTTTCCTGCTCTGTAGAGTCTGGTTTTTGAGAATGACTATTCTTTTTGTGGTGTTATATGTTCTTGGGTTTTCATATTTCTAGTATCTCTACATTGATGTCTGGTCATCTGGTAGCTTCTTCTATTATTCTGGAGCAGGCTTTGAGGAGACAGACATGTCTGCTGGTGACTCTCCTTGCATCAACGTAGTCGAGTGTCTGGCTAGCTGCCTGCATGGTGGCTGTGGCTACTGCTGTGATGTCAAGCTGCTTTTTGGGCAGCCATGGCTGAGGGGTGGCTGTGGTGGGCCTCCTGCATGGAAGTGGTGTTTTCCGCATGCTCTATGGCCTGCATCCAGGTGGAGGGGGCTGCAGTCAAAGGCTCCTTGCCTAGGACCCCACGCATGCTCTTGCTCTCTTGCCTGCTTCCAGGTGAAGGGCTTCCGAGTCATCATTTTCATTAGGATTCAAAAATAGTCCCAGACAGATTAAATATCATGATTATGATTTGAACTTGTGCAGTTTGATTTATAAATGATTTATTTAACTGACAGACTAGACCTATGCAAGAGTTAAAATTTCAGCCATTTATTTTTGTTTTGCACGTGGATGTAAATTAGGGGAATATACACACAATTTGGGGCTCTATACAGGTGCGATACATGTATGGTCTTACCCAAGACTGCCTTTCCTGACTGGCTTTGCACAGGCTGTTCCTCTATTCAAAACGAGCTGTTTCTCCTCTTTCCCATCCTTTGTGTCAGATCCAGTTCAGGTGCCATCTTCTCTGCCAAGCTTCCCACAACCTCACCAGGTCTTTGGTCTATTTTCTATGTCCTTTTCACATAGATTCATGTTTCAGCCATATAGTCATTGAGTTGTATTGTATTTTATCTATTTACATTTTTTATTCTTTGTTTCTGAGATAATAAGTACTTAGTGACTACTGGTCTGTACACTGGATAAATGAACAATTGTTAACTCAAGTGTTCTAGACACAAACTAAAATTTTGCATGCATCCATATTTCTGCCTTCCAAGCAATAATATAAGTGAGACAGTATTTGTATGTCCACATACATGTGCACACATGTGTGTACGTACACACACACACACTTTTATTACCACTACATTGGAGATATGAAGAGCATATTTCTAACATATCTCACTTCCCCCATCAAAGCACATTATAAGACATTTGACTCTTTTCATGTGGCTTCTGTCTAATATGTGAGACTCTTTTTCTTTTTTAATGTCTTCCGTGGAAACTGATGAGCAGTTTTTGTTAAAGAAGGGTTTTCAAACATATGTAGAGTTTCTAGAAGGAAAACCATAAATTTAAAATAAAGAGAATATTTTTAGTAGCCTAAATTGTATACCACCCCTTCTACACAATTTTCTCTAGTCATCATAGATTTCTTGGATTGCCTCAGGTACATTTTTCTATCACAGATGAATTAGGTACTAAATGTTTGTAACCCTCTCAAAATTCATATGTTGAAGTCCTAATCTCCAGTGCGTGTATATGAGGGTACCTCAAAAAGTTCATGGGAGGACTAATATCATCTCTTAGTTCCATTTTTCCACAAACTTTTTGAAGTACCCTTGGATTTTGAGATAGGGGCTATAAGTAGGTAATTAAGGTTAAATGTGGTCATAAGTGTGGACACCTAATCCAATAGGATTAGCGTCCTTGTAAGAAGAGACATAGGAGAGAGCTCCCACCCCTCCACCTTGCCTCCACCCTGTGAGTGCCTTGAGCAAGTCTGGAAGAAACCAATTAAGCTGGAACCTTGATCTTGGACTCGTAACCTCCAGAACTGTGAAAAAATAAATATCTGTTGTTTAAATCACCCGGTGTATGGTTTTGTTATGGTAGCACAAGGAGACTGAGATATATATACTCTTTTATATTTGCAGTTAAATGTTTTACAACACTCATTCTTGTTTCTTTAGATAAATAGTAAATCTGGGGGGCGGGGGCAGAAACTGACTTATTCTTTCATTCACTCAAGTTTGTATTAGAAATGTTAAGCATTTACATTTTTTGAATAACATGCTTTTTTCTTATAAATGAATTAAAGTTTATTTTCTTTTTTTCTCTTTTCCTCTGTCTTATCTTGGCAGATTTAATATATTTCTCATCTCTTTTAGCTGCAAAAAAAAAAAAAAAAAAAAAAAAAAGAAACAAAAGTGGAAATCTCCAGGACAGCATGAGAACCTCTCTTGCTCCTCACTAATACTTGGCTATTTCTCTCTCATTCTTAATTGTCTAGGGTGAGAAGTTCGAAAAGTATACTGCTCAAAATATAAGTTATAGGCAGCGATTTTAACATTTTCAGAGTCACAGTGCCCACTGAGATTTCAATTAGTCATAAATGTCTCACAAAAATGCACAGGGGCAAACACATGTGAAATTTCAGACTGTCATGGACCTCATGAAGCCCATTCAAGGACTCTCCTAAGTTTCCCTGAATCCTGGCCTATGAACCTCTGTTCTAGGCAATGTAATTCTATTTATCACAGTAAGACTTACCTAACCCTTCTCTAAAGACTTGAAAATAGAGAGATGTTGAGGGTCACATAACCCAAAATAACATTCTAAGCTTTCTTCTCCAATACTTCTTATGAGAGGCTCTAAAGTGAGGAAGCGTGAGCTTCTGATATTGGAAATTTTATAGTACGAGTAAACTAAGGATTCTGTGAGCTCCTTAAAACAGCTGACTGCTATCCTGATGGAATCGGCAAAGTAGGTTGCCTGTGGTATTTTTAAAATCACGTGGGGAATGTTTCAAGGCCTGATCACAGACTACACATTAAAATGAGTCATGGTGGTGACCTAAACTTGCAGCAATAAAGACAAACAGCCTTAAGGGAAATCAGTTTCTGAAAAGAAGCTTGTACATTCTGATCTATGTCATGTTATCCTCATAGAAGTGAGGGATGAGGAATGATTAGAGGCAGTCCCTGAGTTGCTGCACTTAAAAAGCTGCTCTAGAGCTCGGTCAAAGGAAGGACTGCCTTGGATACTGAGCCAGCATATAAGCCGGAGACCCCTTCTGTAACACACCTTTCCCACTAACTCCACAGGGGGAGAAAAGAGGAAGTTGTGCTTACCTAAGAGACAAACAAACAAACAAAAAAATTAAACTTATAAACTCTAACTTCTAATAGCTTTAGTTTGAATGTAACAAAGTAACCCATAAGATACAGCATAAAAATTGAAGACTCTTTTAGTGGTACTTTAATTATAATGAAAGAGCATACAAAAGTCTTTCAGCAATCCCTTTTATTATCTTAGATGTTAAAAAGCAAATACGTACAAAATTAAGTGGTTCTTTTGTTATCAAGGGGAAGCTCTGATGGACAAAAAAATGCATAGTGCATAAGATGGAAAATGATGCTGCATGTCTCTGGATCAATAGATATTCTTCCTTCTTTTAGAATGACAGGGTTTATTTCATACCACTTTACAAACGTGGCATCAGGGGTGCAATACATTGATGTTCTGTGGATGACATCTTAGACATGCAGAAAAAAATTAAAAATGCTTTCAGTATTCTGAAGAAACAGATTTTTAGCAGAGAACAAAAATTCTTTCCCAGATCTTCAGATATAACAACTTCTATGCTGCACAGGCAGCATTTTCTTATATGACTGCAGCAGAAATCTGTTTCTCTTGAGTCCGTGCTATTCATGAACGCAAATAAACAGAGCTTCCTTTCCCTAATTGCACCTGGCAAATACTCAGAATGGCAGATTGGGAATTTTCTTAGTCAGTAAATTCCTTTGACAGAGACAAACACCCTAACAAACACAATTAAACCTTCACTTCCACCTCCCACACAGTGACTGTCATTTCTGCCACTATGGAGAAAATACCAAAGCAACCCGGGTCTTGGTGCATATGGCTTTACTTCCTAACTTCATGCTTTCAACAAATATTTTTTAAGAGATCTGCTTTGGGGTTTTAAAGTCATATCAGTTTCAAGATATTCTACTGATAATTTTTAGCAGAAAATACATGTTTCAGAATATTTACAAAGAATCTTTCTGAGATTGTGTTGATGAAAAGAACACTGATTTTGAATCCTAGCTCTGTACTTGTGTGGCCTTAGAGAAGCAACTTAAACTTTATGAACCTGTTTTCTTATCTATAAAATGGAAGTGATAACGTTGGTAATACCTTCCTCAGAGTTACTATGATGGCAAAATCAGCTGGCCAGTTGCTTAGTTGGTTAGAGTATGGGCTTGTAATACCAAGGTCAAGGGTTTGGTTCCCCACACCATTCCAGCCAGCTGCCAAAAAAAAAAAAGGAAAAAAGGAAAAAAAATACTGTTGGTAATACCTTTCTCACAGAAAGTTAGAAAGAGTTACTGCTGTGAAAAAATTAGATAACATATAAAGGTACTTGGTAAACTGAAAAATGTTTTCAGAATAATAATGCCATTTTTATTATTTCTATATTTTACAACTCTTTACTTTTACTGACAAACCAAATCAAACGTTGAATTTATATCTGCTTTATCTGGCATTTTATGCATGCAAAATGGCACAAAAAGTCATTTTTTATTTTATACTGTGTGCTTCGTGTTAGTTAGCCGATAGGGAATAAAGCAGCCTGTCGTACTTCACTTGGGCTGCTAAAACAGAATGCCATAAACTGGGTAGCTTATAAGCAACAGAAATTTTTCTCCCAGTTCTGGAGACTGAGAAGTCCAAGATCTGGCTCTGGCAGATTTGGTTTCTGGTGAGAAACAGCTTTTAGCTTCACAGATAGCGACCTTCTCTCCCTGTGACCTCACATGGTAGAAGGGGCAGGGGAGCTTTCTGAGGTTTTCTTTTATAAGGTTGCTAATACAATTCATGAGGGCTCTGCCTTCGTGACCTAATCACTTTCCAAAGGATTTCAACTTATGAATTTTGGGGAAACACAAGCATTCAGATCATATTACAATCCTTGGTCAAGTTTATGAAAAAAATCAGTGCAAGATCGGGTTTAGAATAAGTCTGTTCTTTAGAGTACATATAGTACTTGTACACTTCCAATATTTAAAAGTTATTATCATATCCTATCATTTTCTATAAGTCAAAATAGACTGTTTAAAATAACATTTTTTCTGACTCAGGACCGACACTTTAAAATCTTGGATGATAATTGTCTCTTCCTTTTATTCCTTTGTTCCTGTGGTCAACACTTTACACATAAACTCAGTTAATTTTAATAATTAATTGGTAGGCATTTGCACCTATCTGTGCCACAATCTTATTATCTGGGAACTGAGAGTAACACAGCACTTACTATATAAGTTTGCTGTGAAGCTTAAATAAAACAATGGAGTCAAAAATCTTAGAACTCTTCCTGGACCAAGCGCTGATCAAATACCACTAATTTTGCATTTGTATCATTCATTCATCCAACAAATTGATGTATCACCTGCTATGGGCCAGGCACAGTTCTAAGGGTTTGGGATATAAAAGTTGATACAATGGACATGATTCCAGCTCTCATGGAGTTTATATTCTAGTTTGAAAAGAGAAAGAGAGATAGCAATTAATAAGTATGACAAATAAGAGAATATAATGATTGTCGTGGGGAAAATATAGAGAAGAAAGCAATAGGAAGTGCTAACATCAGGGATGGGACAAGGTCACAAATTTAAACAGAGTAGTCAAGGTGTATTAGTCCATATCTGTTGCTTAAAAAACAAAATACCTGAAACTGGATGCTTTTTAAGAAACAAAATTTATTGCCTACAGTTTCAGAGGCTGGGAAGTGAAAAGAGAGAATGGTGATAGGAGATGAAGTCAGGGAGAGAACACCTTATAAATCCCTGGAAGGACACACACCTCTGAGCAACTGGAGGGTTTCAAGAGGAGAAATGGCACCATCTAGCTAATGTTTCAAGATCCCACTACTTGTTGTATAGAGGGTACACTCTAGGGAGGTGAGGGAAGAAAAGTGTGACCAGTTAGAAAGTGATGAGAGTGTCTGAGGTGAGAGATGATAAAAGCTTGGACCAGGGAACAGCAGCAGATATGGTGATAAATATTTGTTTTTTGTATATATTTTGAAGATAGAGTGAATAGGATGAATGAATTAAATATGGAATGTGACAGAAGTAAAACAAAAATGTTCACAATGCCTTACTTCAATTCTAGCTACAGAAGCTCCCAGAAATTATTAGCGAGACATTCAGCTGAGCTACAAAGATTTTGAAGCTTGCAAAGAAGGGCGAGAATTAACTATACAGATTAATACGGGCTTTCTACGAACAGCTTCTGTATTGAAGAAGGTTGCTGAAAAAGAAGGTTTGATTATGTGGCAAAGAATTATTTGGTGGCCAATGACTCATACTTATGTTATTCCCAGAGAGAAAAAGCAGAATGTAGTTGCAAACCCAGGAAAAAAGTGGGAATTATACAGAGGTGAGGCAGGAGAGCTGCTGCTTTACTGCAGACTGTGGAGCCAGGCCACTTGGGTGTGAATTCCGTTCTACTACTTACTAGCCTTAGTTTCTGCATGTGTAAAGTAGGGATGATGATAAAATTAATACTGAATGCACAGGTTATTGCAAGGATTAGAAGAATTATTTTTTAAAAGGAATTAGAGTAGTGCCTAGAAATTAGTGTTATATAAGTTTTAGGTGTGTGTGTGTGTGTGTGTGTGTTGGGGGTTTTTTGTCCTATGTTGATCTTTTATTGCTATTTTACACTTCCATTATTCAGCAAGGTTATAGAAGTGCTAGTTTATTAAGATTTAATTCCAGCTCTGAGGAATTGATTCGTGTTCAACAAACCCAAATGAATTTTATTTATAAGCCAAAATAACAACTTAGTTATTTTTTCTGAAATGTGTACTACCAAAAGAACCAAATATACATGTCAGCAAATAAAAAATTCTCTTCAGAACATTCCCCTAGCAATGGAGAAACAGTATCAGAAAGCAAAAGGTAGTTGGATGACTTGAAAAAATGTTTTTATAAAGTTGTGATAACTTGGTGGGTCACCATTTCCTGTAGAGCTATTTGAAAAAGAAACAGGAATCTTAGTATCAGTCAACAAAAATAATTTCTAGACAGTGATAGGAGCAAACGTAATTATCAATTTTTCCCAAGATTTCCATTTTTAGTACTTCCAGTATATAGCAGTCTGTATCCCTTCTATAATTACAAAATTCTCTCCATTATTTTAATATGCTTACAATGCATGTTGTCATTTCCAGAAATTCAACTTATTTTGCATTAATTATACTCACAATATTTTCTTTTGGCAGTCGTCTGGTGCAGGGATCTGAACCCCCGCCCTTCCAAGTGAGCTAACTGGCCAGCCCATAGAGCCAAGATTATATTCACAATATTTGAGTTGACAGTTTCCTGATTTCCTAGGAATATTGAGGGGTGCACATTCACCTTATTAATAATATACACATAACTCATAACTTAAATTGTATTATATCTTAAAAGACATACGTGATCAACTAATTAATGAGCAAATGGATTCTAGTTAGATCTATCTGAAGTAATTTTTCCCTGTTGTGAGAATCTAACTCTGATAACTTAAGGTGCTCTATTCTGAGACACATTCTTTATTTTTAGAAATCATAAAAGAAAGAAGAGAAAACAAAAAGAGAAAAAAAGTGGTATTCAGGGAAGAAATGTATTTCTGCTTGATATCTCTTAGTAGCAGAAACTACTGCTACTTGGACCAAGTTTGCAGCTCTAATCAAACCCATCAGATTCACAATTGGAGCCATATGCTAAAGGGCTGTGACCTCAAAGTGACAACAGCTCAGATCCCCAAAGTGATTTTAAAAAATGCAAAGTTACCTTCCTTTAATCATTAATTACTCTTTCTGTAATTCTATTTTTCTCCTCATTTATTTTAAACCCACCCAGACATTTTTGCTTTTCTTTGGAGTGCTCCCAAGCATTTATTTCACTCAATGCAATTAAAATTTCATTATGTGATCCACGGGGTTCATCTGCATTTGGCACTGCTTTGGAAGTTTCAGTCATTTGCCTGGAATTTTGTAAAGGAGATAAAATATGAAATTCTAGCAAAAATGATGTTGCCTTGGCTTATGTAAGTACTGAATTAGTGTTGTAGGAAAACATATCATTAACTTTCAACAATATTTCCTGGACCAGAAAATCTGGAAGACCAAGTTTATGTTGTTTAAGATAAATTTAAAACAAAGAATATAATTATAAGGAGTATTATCAAGAATATTTTAAAGAAAAAAGGAGTTAGATTATATTATTAGAGCTGTTTGAAATAATACTCATTAGATCTGATGTTCTGATTTCATAAGTTACTCATAACATGTGATGTTTGTTTTAAAGACTTGGCACTTATATCTTATCAAATGTTGGGAAAATAAAACAATATTGCCAACACCAAAAAATTCCTCATATCTATACAGAAGAGCAAAATGTGTTATTGGAAAATGTCATCAGATTTCTATTCATGTTAACTTACATGAAAGTGACTACAAACTCTGGACATAATTTCACACAAATTCAGTGAGTGAAGTAGAAGAAAAAGCAAATGGAAACTTCTCTGTCTTCTTGGAAGATAAATAGATACACCTTGTGATTATCTGCTGTAAAGCCCATGATAAAATCAAGAATTAATTTTGGAAGTATATGTTTACAGTTCCAAGGATCAGAAAGACTCAAGACTTGCAGTGTAAAATCATAATAGCTTCTTGTTGAACCTATTGTGTTTACAAGGAAACACTCTAAGGAAGAGAGATAGGGAGGCAGCTGCCTCCCTCCTTTTATTAAACAAAGATAATCACATCATTTCACTCTCACACAACTGAGAAGAGCAACTTGAATGATATTTATTAAGAAGCTGAGTGCCTGAGGGGACTGTATGTGAATGTATATATGTATGTGCGTGTGTATGTTTCTTCTTTGTTTCTAAATTACTAAGTTCAATTACTGGATCATGAGTGAAAAATATAATAAATTTTACAGAATTTTAATAGGGGCAGTCAACATATGATTAAAAATCTCTTTCCATATATTTGGAAGTTATATGTATGGTTATATCAACTATACCATCTGCTGATTAAATTAGGCTCAAATAGAATATATATGTGAAACCGTTTAGTTGTCCGAGGATAATTTTAAATGAAGGTTCAAAACAAGTTGCTTATTAGTTAAAAATAGCTAGTTAGAAATTTTAATGGAAACTGTAAAAGATGTCATTTTGAATAACCAAACAACTCAACAAATGCATACCAAAACACATACAGGCCATATAAAGAAAATATATAAAGTTTATTAAGGCATATATATTTTTATAAATAGACACATATAAATTATCCTTGGCAAGGAGAGTCAACACTATAAAGATATGACTTTCTTTTTTAAAAAAATTTTATTTTATTTTCTCAGTATAAAATGTGGTTGATTATTGTGGCCCATTACCGAAACCTCCCTCCTGAATTAATCGCTAATGCAATAAAATTTCAGTGAAAATAACAATGTAATTCTTTTTTTCTGATTAGATAAACTTTTTCTAAAGTTCACCCAAAGGTATACATTTCTGAGACATCTTGAAACTTTTAGTTCTTTCTCACCTCATTTATAAAATATACTGCATATAGCTCATTAAAATGGTGTGTTACTGCAAGAGACATAGATGGGTCAATTAATGAAACAGATTTTGAATAAAAAAACAATGGATATAGATTTAAATATAAATATTACAGCCAAAGTTTCAGGAAAAATGTATGGTGTGTTTTAAAATAGAATCTTAGAAGGTCTTTCCAATGTATAAGTAAAGCCAGAAAACGAAGGAACCCTGGTAACTTAATTACAAAATAAATCAGCATTAAACTTCTCTATGGCAAAAAATATGCACTTAACAAAATTGTAAATCCTAAGTTGGGACAAAACATTTGCAGCAATATTTGACAAAGGAATGATAAGTGTAATATGCAATGAACTTTTATAAATTAATAGAAAAAAGGATTCAGAAAACATTCAGACAATTCACAGAAAATAAAATTTTAACATTATGTTGAAAAATTCAACTTCACTAATGGAATAAAGAAAATACATACAAAATTGATTACTCACTTTCCATCTACCAGATTAACCCCTCCAAACAATCAAAAACCAAAAAACAAAAACAAAATAAGCCCCAAAATATATACAAAACCACAAAATAGTAAATATACCCCACTCTGTTGGTAATAGCCCAAATTAATACAAACTTTTGTAAAGTGATTTGACAGTATTCACCAAAACTGAATTATATATTTACCATAACTCAGGAAATAATTCCAAGGAGATAATTGCCAAATGACTAAATATGTACTGTAGTATAGTATACGGATGTTCATTGTTTTGTTGTTTTTAACAGTGATATTGCAAACAAGCTTAATGTCCACTAACAGGGACCGGTTAAATAAATAATGGTGATGTTTCTGTATTTTAATTTATTTGAATAAAGATATTTACCCTGGAATTGTTGAAACCCACTAAAAATGATAAGGTACTGATAGTGATATAGAAATAATTACCTGACATATTATTTAGCAAAAAGTAGCAGGTAATAAATTATTTAGAAAATGATCTCATTTACATAAAATGTTATTTGTGTGTGTGTGTAGAAGTGTCTGTGAGCACCATTTGGAAAGATCAGAGATTTTAACATTTCCTCATCTAATTTCCTATTGTATTGTATTTCAATGATGAGTCTTTTAAAAATATGTTATATTTATAATTAGAAACAATGATGCTTTTACTTTTAAAAAATAATTAATTTAAAAACGTATGTCCGCTTGTACCTAGTATTGTTCAGAGTATTAAAAGTGGTTAGTTTTTGCAGTGCTTGTGGGAGTACAAACTGTTTTACAGCTGAATCAATAGCACAATATACATCAAAAATATTAAAACATGCAAATTCTTGACCCAATAGTTCCAAATCTAGACATTTCTTTAGCAAATAGCCACATGAAACAAGCACTGTCCCTATCACGAATGAGGTCGGTGAAGCACAGAGTTGGAGCATCCCCAGCCTAGAGGGCCACAGCTATGCTAGGTTTCATGCAAAGATTGTTTTTGATTCATTTTAAATTTAAGCCAACATTTAAAATTTTAATGTTTCACATGGAAATTCTGGGTTCCTGGTGTGTTTTGAAAATTCAGACGATCTGGCCCACTGGGGTCCAATATACCCTTGACCGTGGACAGCTGAAGCTAAGTACAGTAGTGGTTGCCACTTTGAGACAGGGCTTATGCTAACATTTCCCACCACTTCTATACTTAACTGGTGTCATTAATTTTTTACCAGTCTGACATTTAAATTTGCAATTCTTGGGTTAAGGAATTTGCCAATCAACCAAGGAGAAATAATTCAACCCCAGGACTACTACTTATACATCTGAGATACACTGTATTTTTGTTTAGGAAGAATCTATAATTTCATTTATGATTCTCACTAGATCCCAAGTCATGGATTGCTGACTTCTCCAGAGGTTTTATTATCTTATATTATGCAAACCAAACAGATTTATTGTTCAGCTTGGGGCCTCGAAATCTGGAGAAGTATGTGTGCTTAACTGTTTAGTGGAACTTTCAGCTTATCAGATGTTTTGCCTCTCTATTCAGTGAAAGTTCCTGGCTGTCACCATCAGATACTTTCCTAATTACTTTCTTCCAATTAATTATAGATTCGCTTTGGTGGAGATCAGATCTATTAACTGTCAATTTCATCAGGATCCTCAGCAAAATTTTCAGTCTACCATTGTTCCTCCTTAAGCAATGCATTTCTGTGCTGGGGATTTTTTTTTTTTTTTCCCCAAATAGTCACATAGCCTGATTTATATTGGATATCTGTCCAATTGCATTAAACAGCTCTTGATCGAATTAGCAGTTTCCAAGCCTCTTTCTCACAGCTGTCTTGGAGTAGAACTGCACAATCTGTTCAGCTGGTTCCAGGGCAGGTGTTTTCGTCTTGACAAAAATTCTTTCTTTATACCAGCCTGCCTGGAGATTGAAAGTTTCCTTAGGAGGATTATGAGAGGAAATCAAGGAGAAACAATTTTTTTTTTCCCACACCAGCAGCTTCACTTTATGCTTACAGTTAGCCCAAACACTGCGGGTTACCTGCTTAACAGCTCAGCAAAACTAAAAATATGGTTCCTGAACCACAGGATATAAGAAGGGAACTAAATTTGAGCTCTTGAAAACCAGATGCTTTGAAAAGAATTAGAAACGTGTAAATAAGAGAAATGCCTAATATTTAACCATCATTGTTGGGAGTTGGTATTTAAACCTTCCATTGTGATGGTGCTCATAAAGATGTTTTGAGGAAACAATCTTATGGTAAAGGACAGGACTCTAATGCTGAAGGGAAACTAGAGGGAGGGGTGGAGAAAACTTTATTTTATACAAAAGGAGACTTGCGCCAATAGAAGTTAAGGGACATGCTAACTGACACACAGAAAGTTAATGGTAGAGCCAGGGTAAGAATACTAATCTTGTGTATTCGGGTCATCATATAAATCGTGCATTACTTAAAATATAAAGCTCCTGTCTTCTAGAAGGTAAGCTTCTAAGAAGCGACCATGGGACAGGCACTGAACCCACACACACATACACACCCCTAAAATAAACACCATTTGAAGACAACAGCCCTCTTCCAGATTATTAAACCACAGTGGAAATGTGTTAATCCACAAACTCTAAAGAGTTCATGAGAACCACCTGCAGGAAAAGAATAGACGGCTCAATAGTTAGCAAAAAGTCAACAACTACTGAAAGAAGTTTACTAGCGATGAAAATAATCATCAGTTATGAGAAAAGATAGCAAGACATTTAGCATTTGAGAAGTAGCAGTTTCTGCTTGAAGAGACCTGGGTTAGCTTGAACCTGATACTTTCCCATAGGTCAGTCTCTGTGGACTGGCAGGGCCTTGAGAGAAGCTTAAATTGAATGGTGAAGGTGGGGCAGATCCAAAGAAAGGCACCTACCATATAGGTTGGACCTAGAGAAGGTAATTTGGAGGTAAAAAATCCTCGGATGAGATTTTTTGCCATCATCCGTATAAGAAGTACAATCTGGTGAACAGAAACTGTCAAGAAAGACATCCCAGGAGCAAATTCTCTTCATAATTCAAGAAATGAGATGATAATGTTAGGAAATCCCCAGTATGTAACAGGCTCTTGCCAATCATGTGGGAGATGTGGAACAGGGTCCAGTTCTGGGGAAGTGAGGTTGGTAGGAGCTAGACAGTGCACAGCTCAGTTCCTAGAAGGGACTAGGGTCCTGGGGAGAGGAGCTGATCAGCCACTTGTGGGTACATCCTTTGACCATGTGGACAGGGTTGGAAGACGAAGCAACTCTAGGACATTAAGTGTCCAATGACTCAGTAATGACTCACTGCCGGATGAATGGGTTTTACGCTCTTTAAATGTACTTATAAGTCCTAGTTTATGTTATATGACAAGTATTAAATAAGATAGCAATATTAAATTCCTCATTTAGTTCCTGGCACACAATAGACCTTCAATGAATATTAGCTTCCTCTGAAATCAGGGCATAATTTCGTTTCCATTAGGCCTAAATTTTTATCGACATATGTACATTTATTTAAAATATGTTCTGTGTTCATACAACTAATGTGTAATTGTTCATGTAAATGATGCAGTGAGGAGTTTTAGCTCATTGAGATACAGGCATAAAACACTTTTATGTGTTTTAACAACTATGCAAAAATCCCTTTCTGGCTGAGAATTTACTCTCCTGATTAGGAACAGAGAAAGTTAGATGTGCTTGTCTTAAGGAAGCAAATCTGGGAGAGGGAAGCGAGACTGGGAGATAGAAAAGATACTGTGGGAGATTATTGCTTTTCTTTACAATCCTGTCCAAAATAGATTTGAGGGGTTACCTGTGAGCATATATTACTGTGTTTAAAAAAAAAAAAAAGATGGTATTGGGGAGGCTCAGTCACCCTACTCCTGCTATGGCTAAGCCCAGGGGATATTAAAAAAAAAAATTAACAAATCTGTAATATTATTAATTAATATATGTCAACATAAAAATAAATATACATTTTAATTTATTTTTAAGTGAGATATTCTATATTATAAACTCTATATTATATATAATACATGATTTTATATATATATATATACACACACATATACATACATATATGTATCTGCTTGCCAATTGGAAGTGTTTGAGTGTTTTGACATACCAGTAGCCCATCTGATGAAAAACTGCATGATGTGGCCTGCATTTAGTTTCTTAGCCTCTTTTCTTGCCAACTGCCTCCTCTACTCTGTTTCCCAGCCTCATCACGCTGCTTCCATTTCCTTCAATGTGCCGTGTTGTTTCATACCTCCCTGCTTTTCTCACACCACTTCCTTTGCCCAGGATAAACAGTCTGTTCTCTGCCTGCAAATGTCTCATTATTTTCCAAAAGCTGTCTCATGCCATTTTCTCAATGGATACTTTCCTTGCTCCCCAGCATTAGGATCCTGGATTATTCTTATCTCTTTCTCGTTGATAACTGAGTCTGTAATAAAAGACACCACAAAACTCCTGGAATAGCATTCATAAAGCTGGGATCTATTTGTTCAAGCACTCGGACACCTTCATATGGTTAGGAGTCTCCTGGCTTGTGCCAACAACAGGGGTGGCCATATCAAATAAGAAGTTCTTGCTCCTGGTGGAATTTGAGTGTTAATAGATCTTCAGTTACACATTTGGACAGGGACCTGTACTTATTTCTGACAAAATGCAGCTGAACTTGTATCTGATGCTAAGTCAATATACAGCCGCAAAATTTCTTTCCCTCTCTACTATCTTGGTATATACTGTTCCCCAAGCTAAAAGAGTGGTTGAGCAGTATAACTAAAGAACGTATGTAAAAGAGCAAGTAAAATGAGAGAAGAGTATGACCACTCTGGAAACCCAGAGAGCTTCCTCTTTACAGGAGAATGCAAGAGGAAATTTTACAGAACAGTACTGGTTTTCTGAACATGTTTCAAGCATCTTGGAAGCTAGAATAAAGACTTGTAAAGAGAGCAAACTGAGACCAAAGGCAAGTTCTAAGAGATCTGTAAGGTGATGCTAATACCTCTGATAGATAATAATTTAATAATTACAGTACCAATATTTCTGCATGATGATTTTCATAAAACTTCCCCCCCTCCAGGAGTTCTTTCTACCAAACAGAAAAATAAATACTTTCAATAGCCCTGTAATTGCAACCACCTATAAATATCTGTTGGCATTGCACATTAACAATCCCATATATAAAGTGGAGGGCAAGCCAAATGGGATCCCATATGCAGAGGACATGTTTCTCCCATTTCTGATTACCTGTGGTTGAAGATAACTCCCAAAGAAGTTAGGTTTCCTTAGATCCACTTAACACAGTCCTTCTCCCAGTCTCTGCCCCTGCTCCTCATACTTCACATGGTACAGAAGGAATGCACAAGAAAGGTCTGGAAGCACAATGGAAAGAAGCTGAGACTGGAGTGGCAATTGTGGAAAAGCCCTCAAGATTTTCTGTATGGTATTCTAAAGTTATGGTATTCGCAAATCACAAATATAAGAGGAAAAACAGTGCATAAATTTGGGGTCATTTTATCTTCAATCAATATTTTTCTTATTGCACAATTTTCAGTGCATACTTCAGAATAATTTTACATTTTTTCGGAAGTTTCATTGTTTACCAGAAAATTTTTACTTATTATCTTTAGACCAAATGTGTTCTGTTCAATTTTCTTTTGACTCTCCTGATTAGTCCCCTGTATGATTATATCTAATTATTTCTCCCTGGCTCTGTTATGAAAAGATGAAGCACCTTCCTACCTTCCTTTTCCAAGACTCCATTTTGCTCAGTGTTTGTATTTCTATGATACGTGGGCCAAAGGATCAGCTCATTTCCATCCTTTGATAGGTTAATTTTGTTAAATTAATTTTCTGGCATTATTTTCTGGAAAAGAAGTTATAGATATGTAATGTTGAAAGGAAAAAATAAAAAATGCATTTTTTTTAATGACCACTTCTTCTGAGGAACATGACCAGCATGGACAGAAATGGCTTCTTTTTGCCTCGGAGATCTCCTTGGAAAGTTGATGTCTGCATGTTATCAGTGTCACATACAGGCAAAATAGGTATGACATTCCATGGGATGATTTCAGGGACCTGAGAAGCCCTACAGTCCTCCAGATCTTGTCTTACCAGTTCCCTGAAAGTCTTAAATTCCTCAGATGAAAGCTTAGCCTTTAGTTCTACAATAAACAATACATTTTAAATTATAACTAACCTGATAAGAGAAGTAGACAAGCTAAAATGCACAGGCATAAAGGATGTACCTTTTTCCTTCTTGGGGTAGTTTTGATGAAGAGAGGGAAGGCGTAGTGGTATCATGCAAAAGAATGGGCTCAATAGCAGGACTTAGGCACAATGCGAGAAGTGACACAAAGTGAGTCTGGGAATGCTGGAAAACATTTTGTTCACTTTGAGATTTTTTAATGTGTTATCTTCACAATTTATAGCTGGCAGAGCTCAAGATTTTATTTTAGTTACTTTTTTGAGATGTTTTTCTCTTCTAACCAAAAAGAAATTGTTTATTTATTTATTTTTTTATCGCAAGACCAGTGCACCACGGTGGTATTTCTTTCTTTCTTTCTCTCTTAGCTCCCACATATGAGTGAGCACATGCAATATTTTTCCCTCTGTGCTTTTCTTATTTCACTTAACATAAGTTTCTCCAGGCTCATCCACGTTGTTGCGAATGGGAGAATTTCATTCTTTTTTATGGCAGAGTAGTATTCCATGGTGTACATATATCACATTTTCCTTATCCAGTTGTACATCAATGGACATGTAAGATGGTTACCTATCTTGGCTATTGTGAACAGAGCTGCAAAGAACATGGGAGTGCAGGTATCCCTTCCACATGATGATTTCCATTCCTTTGGGAATATACCCAGAAGTGGGATCACTAGATTGTATGGAAGATCTTTCTGTAGTTGTTGAGAAACCTCCATACTGTTTTCCATAGTGGTTATATTAATGTATAGTCCCAGCAACAGTGTAGGAGTGTTCCCTTCTCTCCACATCCTTGTCAGCATTTGTTATTCTCCACCTTTTTAATTATAGCCAATCTAATTGGGGTGAAGTGATATCTCAATATGGTTTTAATTTGCATTTCCCTGATGACTAGTGATATTGAGTGTTTTTTCATGTACCTGCTAGCCATTTGTATGTCTTCCTTTCAAAATGTCTGTTCAGCTCCTTTGCCCATTTTTTAATTGGGTTATTTGTTTTTTTACTGTGTAATTGCTTGAGTTCCTTATATATTATGGATCTTAATCCCTTGTCAGATGCATTTTGGCAAAAATTTTCTCCCACTCTGTAGATTGTGATTTCACTCTGCTGATAGTTTCCTTTGCTGTGCAGAAGCTTTTTAATTTGGTATAGTCCCATTTGTTTATTTTTTCTTTTGTTGCCTATGCTTTCAGGCTCATGTTCATAAAGTCTGTGCCCAGACCTAGTTCCTGAAGTGTTTCACCTAAATTTTCCCTTAGTAATTTTACATTTTCAGGTCTTACACTTGTCTTTCACCCATTCCTAGTTGATTTTAGTATATGGTGAGAGGTACATGTCTAGTTTCATTCTTCTGCATATGGATGTCCAATTTTCCCAGCTCCACTTATTGAAAAGGCAGTCTTTTCCCCAATGTAAGGTTGTGTTGCCTTTGTCAAATATCAGATGGCTGTAATCCTGAGGGGTGATTTCTGGGTCCTATATTCTGCTCCACTGGTCCAAGTGTCTATTTTTACACCAATACCATGCTGTTTTGGTTACTGTAGCTTTGTAGTATAATTTGAAGTCAGGTAGTATTATGCCTCTGGCTTTATTTTATTTTTTATTTTTTGCTTGGGATTGCTTTGGCTATTCAGGGTCTTTTGTTGTTCCATATGAATGTTAAGATTTTTTTTTTTCCATTTCTGTGAAGAATGTCATTGGTATTTGATGGAGACTGCATTGAATCTGTAGATCACTTTGGGTAGTATAGACATATTCATAATGTTAATTCTTCCAGTCCAAGAGCTTGGGATGTCTTTCCATCTTTTTGTGTCTTCTTTAATTTCCTTCAGTAGTGGTTTGTAGTTCTCATTGTACAGATCTTTCACCTCCTTGGTTAAATTGATTCCTAGGTATTTTATTTATTTATTTATTTATTTTTTGTGACTGTTGTAAATGGGCTTACTTTCTTTATTTCTCTTTCTGTTAACTCATTATTGGAGAATATAAATGCAACTGATTTGGGGGCATTTATTTTGTATCCTGCAACATTACTGAAATTATTACCAACTCTAGGAGTTTTTTGATAGAGTCTTTAGGTTTTTCTATATACAGTATCATGCTATCTGCAAATAAGGACAGTTTGACTTCATCTTTTCCAATCTGGATGCCTATTATTTCTTTCTCTTGCCTGATTGCTCTGTATAGTACCTCTAGTACTATGTTAAATAAAAGTGGTGAGAGTGGGCATCTTTGTCTTGTTCCTGATTTAAAGGAAAGGCCTTCAGTTTTTTTCCCATTCAGAATGATATTGGCAGCGGGCTTGTCATAATGGCTTTTATTGTGTTGAGATACTTTCTTTCTATACCTAATTTGTTGAGAGTCTTTATCATGAAAGGATGTTGAATTTTGCCCAATGCTTTTTCAGCATCTATTGAGATAATCATATGGTTTTTGTCCTTGATTTTTGTTGATGTAATGTATCACATTTATTTTCTTACATATGTTGAACCATCCTTGCATCTCTGCGATGAATCCCACTTGATCACGGTGTATGATTTTTTTGATGTGTTGCTGTATTCTGATTGCTAATGTTTTGTTGACAATTTTTGCATCTTTGTTCATCAAGGAAATTGGCCTGTAATTTTCTTTTCTTGTTGTGTCTTTATCTGGTTTTGGTATCAGAGTTATGTTGGCTTCATAGAATGAGTTTGGGAGAACGGCTTCTGTTTCAATTTTCTGGAATAGTTTGAGGAGAATAGATATTAATTCCTCTTTAAAGGTTTGATAGAATTCAGCTGTAAAGACATGTGGAGGATACCAACACTAATAAAGCAAATGTATTTTACAGGGCTTAACTTTTTAGAATTGCACATAGAAATGTTAAGCTTGGGAAAGACAGAAAACTTTCCCTGGGCTAAAGCTCTGTTTTAGATAAAGAATTGTAACACAGCAAATATGCAGGCTTTAAGGGCTGATGTCCTTGGTGCAGCTAAACCTAATGATTGTTGCCATGATGAATATCTCATTGTTCTGTTTGTAACCACCTATGTTCCTTTTCTGTAACTTTCTGGCCTGGAGAATAAAAATGGAGAGAAAACCTGATTCAGGGTTATTTTTCCAAGGAATGCTTCTCTCTTGAAAGTTCCTGGGAATTAACCCCTCTGGGCCTCTCACTGCCCAGAAGAAACAGGCTTTAAGTAGTCCTTTGTGTCTCTGTCACCCTGGGAGAGATGACAAAGACATCCAGACCTGGGCTTTTCTTTTTTGGAAGACTGCTGATTACCACTTCAATCTTGTTGCTTGTTATTGGTCTGTTCAAGTTTTCTATCTCTTCTTGGTTCAGTCTGAGTATAGTTTGTATGTGTCCAGAAACTTTTTCATATCTTCCAGGTTTTCATATTTGTTGTCATACAGTTGTTTATAATAGTCTCTATTGATTCTTCATATTTCTGTGGTATCGGTTGTCATGTCTCCCTTTTCATTTCTGATTTTTGTTATTTGCATCTTCTTTCTTCTTTTTTTTTTGTTAACCTAGTTAATGGCTTGTCTATTTTATTTATCTTCTCAATAAATGTTCATCATAAAAATTAAACAGTAAAAAATGATGAGAGTTGTGTAAAATGTTTAGCACTCTTAGATATCTTATACAATAGGCAGAAGTAATTAAGTACAGAGTGAGGCAGGTCAAAGAATTAAATAAAATAACCTTTGAATCAGAATGTACTTTCTTCATTCTCCTGTAAGCTAACTACCTTTCTCTTTGCTCCAAATTCTCTTTGACACTTCTTTTCCACTTTGGTTAATGTTTTCTCACCCACTGTTAGTTGCATCACTCACGACCCAGTATTTTCCTTTGTGAACCTCAATGTGTTTTTACTATTCAGTATGCACAATTTATGTCCCAGAATACCACCTAGCAATTGTCCAGCAAAGGAAACTACGGGTGTAAACCAAATGAAATGACAATCTTACTTCATACTTTGGGTAAAAATACAATCAGGATTGGGTTCAAAGCATATTGCCATTTTGTATAAACACAGAATAAAAGGTATCCAGGGCAAGAACTGTGTCTCTATTAAGTTGTGTACAGCACAGAATATGCCAACAGTACCTGATCAATAATAATTAATTCCATTCACTGCAAAAGTATCTAGCATGTTCTCAGCCAAAGAAAAGAAACAAAATAGCATCAATTTCAGTCTCAAATAAAGAAGATGTTTTACAAATATCTGACTTCACAGTATCTGGTAAATGCTACTAAAAAAAAGTCAAGCAATCTTATCTATGTAGAGTAGTTTGTGCTTTAGAGAGCTATTTTATTTGTTTTTTTATGGAGTTTGATTGTCTGACGAGTTTGCAAGAGTCCTACTTAATAATATGCATTTCACATTCACTCCCAGTGACATCAGGAGATCCAATCTTTTTCTTTTCCTTTCAGTGCTCAGTGGCAGTCATTCCTGAGGTCAGTACTTTCCATTCCAGATAAGCTAGAGAAAGAGAATTGTTATATGAGAGCAGTCTCCACGTTGAAGATTTGTTTATAAACAGAAAGTAAAGAACCTCAGTGAGAATACTTTATCTGGCAAATGGCCAGTCTCATAGACTTCCCAAGAGCCTGATTTAGAGTATATCTAATTTCTCTGCCAACTGCACGTCAGCAGTGCAAAGTCAAGATGAGTAAAGGAAGACACTGGAGCAACAGCAATTACTACATCAAACACTGAAATGGGGGCGAGGGGTGGTGCTTGTTCAAAGGCTACTACATCTTAACAGAAAAAGAACAGGGTTCCTGCGGTTCAAGTTCTGCTTCTTTTCTTCATGCACAACAGACTGACTAGCAACAGTAACAGTCCTTTTAATATTTTCTTTCAAAGGAAATGACTTTTGTATTGTCTGTCTAATCATTCTTTAGGTACTTGTAAGTATCCAGTGTCTAATGACCTATTTTCAGTTACTAACTGAGAATGTTGATATCTTTAGTCTTAAGAATACCTAGCTAAAAGGATTGTTGTAAGAATTGAGTTTTATAGTACATTAAAGAGATTTATACCTAATAAGTGTTCCGTAAATTTTAGCTATCATAATTGCGATTGTTAAGCTAAATTCACTCAATAAATGATGTAGTAGACTGTTTCACATTTTATAATTGCTGAGTACATGCAAAGTTGTGTATATATAATCGTTATTTAATTAATCATGTTTTACATGATTTAAGAAAGTTAATTATGAATGCTTTGTTAAAACAATTTCCTGCTAAAATTGGAAAAATGTCACAATAAGCAGGACAAAGATTACTATAAGGGTAACATGCAAGTTGTTAAAAAATAGCATCAATAGTTCAACAGATAATCTTGCTGAAATAAGTCAAGTTCACTAGAGGAAACGTAATAACAATAACAACAACAACAACAATAATAATAATAATAATAAAGATTATATTTCACAATTAAGCAAATAAATGCAACCAAAACAATGTGCTTACAGCTAAAGTTACTAACATGCGTTTTAACAATATAGACAAGGTTGGCAAGGGTGCAGTCAAATTGGTACAATGCATTCCTGCAAGAAATATAAATGGCCATGACCTTTTAGAAAATAATTTGATAATTCCATCAACACTTTTATAACTGCTAAGTAATTGCACTATAGAAAATAATTCATGATAAAAAAAATCATTTAAAAGAATTTTTTAAAATACCTGCATGAATAAGTGTGTGTGTGTAGTGCTGTTTTTAATGTTACAGAAAAATGATTATCAAGATAAATATCTAACAGAAAAATTACTAGTTCATTCAATATTGACTTGATGCAAGATTATATGGTATTAAAAACAAAGATTAAGAAAAATCTATAACATCTTAGAAGTATGTTTATTTTATGTTATTACAGGACTAGGTGGGTTACAAAATTGTATCCCACTATGATTGAAACTAAGAAAATATACATCTGTGATTAGGCAAAGACTAAAATCAATTCTCCAATGACGTTAAATACGACTCTTAGGAAGTTGTATTTTTCAAACATCCTGTGCTACTGTTATATTGATATTACTTTTTGATTATTACAACAACAAAATAATAATGAATTTGTAATTAGGTAAATACTTTATAAGTAAGGTATTTAATAAATTTGGATTTTTGATTGTGTTCCTAAAGTGAGATCACACAGTGAGGTACAACTCTAATCAGCAAATATATATTTTTTTTATTTATTGTTAAATGCTATTTTAAAGGATTTAATGCAGCATTTGCAAAACCAGTTTTAAGAAATAAGAGCATGTCCATGTATGAAATGGAGAAAGTTGCAATGTTGGACATTTTGAGATAAATGTGAATTGCTCAAGTCATTCAACATTCTGCGATTCTGTGATTTTTTTTTCTCATCAAAAACCTATTATTATAGTCAAAATACCTTGAGGCAAATATTCCCAAAGTGCTGAGTGTCAATGAATTTACTCAATAACTGCACAGAATAAAGGTATGGACACCAGTGATCATTTCCTAGACCTTGCCTTTACCAGGGAATGACAATCTATAAAAAGATTTGGGTCGTATAACAAACAGATTTAGCCTCAGCACTTTGTTGTTAATGCTGATGTGAAAGTGCAGCATTTGGTCACTGTGAGATGGCAGTCTCACGTGGCCAGCTGTGCACTGGATACACAGCAGCCGTCTGAAACCTGCCATCGCCAGCGCTTCCCCCTGCATTCTTGTCACATCTCACACCTCTCTTCCTTTGCTTTTCCCAACTCAGTAAATGGCAACTATATTCTTCCACCTTCACCACAAATCCTTGGCTTCTCTCTTTCTCTCACACCCCATTTCACCAGGTCCTATTGATTCTACTTTCACTATATATCGAGAATCTGAACAATTTTCATTAACTCCACCAATATCACTCTGGTATAAGTCACCATCGTATTTCATTTACTTGCCTCCTTGTTTTCAATATCCCAACATATTCTTGGTCCAACAGCCAGAGTGATACTTTTTGGTTCTGGTTTTGGTTTTCTTTGAGGAAAAACTTCACATCTTAGTAAATTTTAAACAAAAAATTAGATAGACTATTTTGAAGAACCTCCATGTGCCCATCATTCAGCTGCAGCAATCGTCAATTATGACCACTCTCACTTTATGTATATTCCTACTCCTTTCCTCACTTCATGAACCCCTGTATTATTTTATATCAGATTCTTCATATCATATTATATCATTTCATCTATCATGATTTTAACATATTTTTCTAATGGTTGAGGAGTTTTTGTTAAAACACATAACCACAATATCATGATGATACTTAAAATAGTGACAATAATTTCCTAGTGTCATTAAATACCAAGACAGTACTCAAATTTTCTCAATTGTTATGTATGTATATGTGTACATATATATAAATATATTCATACAAATACATGTACAAATATATATGAATCAGAATTCAAATCAGGATCCAAACAATGTCTACTCATTGCATTTAGTTGATATGCCTCTTAAGTCTCTTAACTTACAGAGTCTCCTCTCCCCTTTTTATTTTTATTTTTTTGCAAAGTTTGTTGAAGAAACTGGATTGGTTGTCCAGTGGAGATTCCCATGGTGTGGAGTTTTCCATTTGCATTCCAGTAGTGGCATTTAATAAGTTCCTCTACCCAAAATTTTCCTTAAACTAGTCGTTAGATCTAAAGGCCTGGAATAATAGAGGTTTGATATTTTGGCAAGAATACTTCATAGCTGGTGGTACATACTTCCATTAGAAGGCATAAATATCTACTTGTCATTCTTGCTGTGACATTAGAAGCCAATGGTAATTACAGCTTCAATCCATATTTTGTTAGGGGTCTATAAAATGGTCACATTCTAATTGTATAAATCCTTGCTCATTTATCAACTGAAATGCTTCTATAAGACATACTTTCTCTCATTAACTATTTGGTAAACTTGAGGTACAAAATGTGTGGGAAAGTTAGATTAAAAGCTGTATTCTTTCATTAACTTTCAGATTTTCAATAGTAACCTCTATGTATCCTATGAGCTTCCTAACAATTTCTGGATTCCTAACAAATTCTAAGTAACCAATGAGTTTTTGGTTCCGTTTTTTAAATCAATATGAGCTCATGAATTGTATGATATTTGCTGTGTTTCAGTTTATTGAAGTTATTATCCTTATTGATGCTCAAATTCTCACATAGTTGGTCGAGAGTGGTTCTTGAAGTTGATTCTTAAGTCATTTTGACATAAGCCAAGGAGGTTTTAACTTCTTCAGTTTCTGGTATGACAAAATTTCCAGGCTCGTTTTATGCATGTCCTGCTCTGGACCTAGAATCAGCCATTTCTCCAATGAGCCTTACTCCCTTTCAGTGGTAAATGTGCTATTGAATATTATTGGACAACATAATATGGGCACTAGCAGTGTTCTTTGGTTGGTTATTGTTTCTAGTACTTTTCAGTGGGCACAACTAACTTGAGATGTGACTTCATGGTCTGAAAAGATGTTATTCTATTTATTTCTCTCTTTCTCCCTCTCTTTTTCACCCCCAAAATTTAATATAGAATTTTATTGCATCTTTATTTATTTTTAAATTAAAATTTTCTATTTTATTTTAATATAAATGAGTATAGAGAATTACAAAATGCTGATTAAATAAATGAAATTTATACTTTTTATAAAATACTATATTTACGAATTATATGCTCATAAATTTTATATGAAGTAAAAAGAAAGCTACAATTGCAAGAGGTGAAATGTCTTTATAGCTACAAACATTTTTTTTAATTAAGTTTACTTATTTATTAATATATATTTTTACATTCTATGATATTGTTGTGGAGCAGTTGGTGGGGAGGGAGAGAGGGGAAGGAAATAGGGTGGGAGAGGGAGGAGGGGCAGGGTTGAGGCCTGAGGCACCCCCCTCATTCCTGCAGCGAAGACCAGGAGGCTTTCAGTGGTGGTTTGCTCACTGTCAGGCTGGGTACAGATGTCAGGGGGGTGCAGCTGAGGCCCTCGCCCCCTACTGTCCCAGCTTGGGAGCCCAGGACACTTCTTGCAGTGGCTCGTTGGTCATCACTGGGCTGGTTGTGTGTGTCGGGGGGCATGGCTGATGCCCCCAGTCTTCCCCCATTCCTGGCTTGGTAGCCCAGGGGACTTCCAGTCCTTCTAAGTTTTAAAGGCATTCTTTGGTGGTGTTAGACCTTTACCGGTCAATATCAAAAATTTGTATTTTGTTTTTTCTTCATTTCTGTGTTGGATTATTTGCTGTTCCCACCTCTTAAACTCTGCTCTGGAACTAATTTGTTGTCCTTTGCTTACTTCTAAAATGGGGGAACTTCCTATGGGGACCAGCACTTAAACTCTATGGTTGAGCTAAAAGTTGCTTTAGTGCTGATTCCCTGGGGAAGGCTTTTTGTGCAGCTCAGATTTTAATGGTTGATTTTATAGGTACTTCCAGATCTCATGAGATCTGATGCACCTGGGTTGTATAGAAACTCTGGTCTGGGCCTGAGTCTTTTCAGCAAACTGCACCCCCTACAGTTCTATATTCCTGACCAGTCTCCTCTGAATGGTCCTGCACTGATTGGGGGGCAGATCAGCTGTCCTTGCTGTGCCCCAGTGTTCTCCCAGTGGGACCATCTCCTCTATCTCTGTGCTCCAAATACTTCCCATGGGGAGGGCCATGTGCCAGTCCCCTGCAATGACTCACCAGCCTCTGAGTGGCTCCTTTTTTCTCAGTTGTTCTGGCTTCTCGCTCCTATGTGGTTCCACAGGAACCCTGTTAGTGGTCTTGCAGGCCTGGGGGCCACCATGGCCCTCTTCTCCCTGCCACCTCCAAACTACTTTATCTGAAGGGCACAGCTGCAGCTTCTGCCAGTTCCTGCTCCATGCACTCACCAGCTCCAGCCTGGAAGTGGCTGGGCTCCAAACGGCTGGAGCGGTTCTTTTTTTCTGTCATTGTGGCTTTTCCCATCTTCATGCACTCGATAGTCTCTCCTCCTCTTCCCCTGAGCTCTAGCGGCCCCAGCTTGGCTGTTGTTGCCTTTGTTTTTAAGTATAATTTTTAGTTTATTTCATTTTTATAAAGTTCAAGAATTGGCCAAACTGATGAATGTTAATAGAAATCAAAAACAGAATCTGTTTTTTAATAGTTGTAAATTGGTTGGTTTGTGAGAAAGAGTGATGCTGGTAACCGTCTATTCCATTATCTTGATCGGAAGCCCAGACTAATCATTTTAAAATATAAGTCAAACTGAGTCCTTTTTGCTGAAACTTCTCCAATGGCTTTCCATCTCATACAGAATAAAAGCCAAAGTCCTTACAAATGATCAACATACATGATCTGTCTACCCTCTTCCTCTTATCCCACGTTATCTCTCTAACTTCAACTTACACTACTCTCTAAATATCTGCATGAATTTTTCCCTCTCTTTCAAGTCTGAGCACATAAGTCATCTTAACAGTGAGGTCTTTCCTATTAGAAATTGTAATTCTCCTGCCCCTGCAATATATTTTAATCACTTATTTTTGTTGTCTGCATTTCCCCAATTGTCATTTTTCTTTTTTTCCACTCCTGCCATTCTGGTGAATTTAACAATCTGGCTTGTAATAAGTGGTAGGTAATTTTTGTTAGACTGATCTGGGTTCTATCATTTTAGTAATGGAGAGTCAGCTCCTAATCTTGAGGGACTCTCCAACTTACAAAGAAATGAAATATGCAAACAAATAATTACATCAAATATCATGAATGCTAAAATCGGGATATAAACTAAGTATCATGGTAGAAAGCAATTAGTCAGAAACCAATTGATTCCACTTTGGATTTTCCAAGTATGTTCCTTACTATGCTACTTTATGTATCCTTTATTCAGACAAAATAAACTATTTTATTTGTTGGTACATGAACAGCAATTTATAGTTCTGTTATTTTTTCTAGTATATTCCCTACTGCATAAAAGTTTTCTTTCTCAGTTTCACAACTCCAGAGCAAAATGCCACTCCCTACATATAGCCTTTTTTTATTTCCTAGTGGGAAGAAACTACTTCAACTTCTGGACTCTGACAGCACCTTTGTGAAAACTCTAATTGCTTTAAGCACTTTTTTTGAACAAATATATCCCTCATCTTGACCCACCCAAACCTCGTTCCTTACCTCATTTTCTAAATAATATTTATAGTTCCTGCCAAGATTCATTAGGTTGAGTTTAGTGATAGAAGCTGATATGTGATTCGCTGATAATTATTTAACGTGTTAATTCTCCAAGACAGCATTTTAGATTACTCCTCCCTTTTTCTTTTCTCTCCTTCATACCATGTGCCTTAAAATACTTACCTCTTTTTTTAAAATATAAAGTTTAACTTATAAGTTAATTTTTTTGGATTTTTTTATTCTAAGAAATTGTGAGGTAAAGAGGAGGGAAAATAGAGAATCAAAGACTTTTTTTCCCTCAACCCCCATAACACTTAACTCAATACATTTAGTTCATTCACCAAACTCAAATGTGATATAATATTCTGTTAAGGGTCTTATAAGTTCAGAATACAGTGGGAAAGGGATACCTTACTTTATTAGAAAAGAACAAAGGGAGGCCTTATTTAAAGAAAACTATGTTAAGTATATTTTCCATTTACCCAGGGAAGATAGAAAAATGCAAAGAAAAAAATAAAAATAAAAAATCCCTCCTTTCAAGGAGGGAATTATCCTAATGAGAATAGTCATGCTGTTGGAAACCAATTAGATTAGTTTTTAGTTTCTAGCTAATGAGATCAAAGTCATCCATGAAAATCTCAGGGAACAAGTTGACTACCCTGTCCTATCACCAAAGGTTCGACCCCTAATCCTAGGCAGCCAGCCAATTTAAGGAGCCCAACAAGAAATCCACAATACAGTGAAAACCAATTGTCATACCAAGAAAAAAATGTGCCCAAATGTACTCATGGTAGTTCTGTAAACTCACTGTATTGGAAAGGAAAACGCATTCAACTAGTGCTTGTGAAATAATCACTGATTCTATTGGGCAAACTCTTGGAAGAGAAAGCACCCAGTAATCAGAAGTTTTATTGATGACTCAATATTCAGAGTATCTTCTCAAATATTTGAACCTGAACTTGAGGCCACTGGATGAGTATAAATTGGCTGTTTCTTTTTCATCATTTAGTTTTATTCAGAGTCTGAAACATGTTCTTCATTTAAAATATGTTCAAATCTAATATTGGAAAATCCTCCAGAGCCTTGTGTTTGCCTTAATTTATGTTTTTAATATTTCTTTATTGCTTTTCTAAAGCAGTGCACACATTTAAAACAGAAAAACTAAAAAAAGCAAATTCCACACATTGCAACTAAGTGTAGGTAAGATAAGCAGTTTGGAATCTAATTTATTACCAAAGTGTTATTATGAGAAAGAACAGACTTCAACTATAGCTTGAGAAAATTAAAGCATTAACTCTAAGTCTCCATTATTTATCTAGGAAAATCAGAAAAGTTCATCATAATTCTAAATAATGTACATTTAATTCATTGTTGAAACCAGAGGTTGAAAATATAAATTTTCATGAAGAAAACCCAACTGCATTTTAGTCTCGTGTAGATATAACTCTTAGTTGATCCTTGTTATGACATTATTCAAATAGAGAAAACCATGCCACTCTAAAGGGCCTGCATTTAATCATATCATGTAGACTATATCCATATAGTGTAGACATTTTTAATGCACTTTTCAAGTCCTAGTCTATAGACATTCATTTAGTTCTATGTGTAGGGACACAATTTTATATAAGATATAGTTTTTATTCCCAATCAACTTCTAAAAAACTAGAACAGCCTAGGAGGCAGTATTCTGGAAAATAAAAAGAATTCTGGCATGTGACTCATGCCCTGTTCTACCACACACTCACTTTGGAGACTTGGGCAAGCTATCTCACTTCTCTAAGCCCCCCAGTATCCTCATCTATAAGAAAGAATGACAATAGTACCAGCGCAGCTTTGAAGATTAGATGAAATATTGTTAGTATATTCATTCAGAAAGTATCTCAGCACAAACAAAAACTTAACAAAGGCTAGTATTAATAGTATAATAATTATGTATAATAACAATATTACTAATGTAAACAATGGAATTATTAATAGTATCATAAACATTTTTATTATTCATTATGGAACATTCTAAGGTAAAGAAGTTGCTTCAAGTTTTCTTTGTAATCATAAAACTATCACAATATAAAATCTGAAAAATCCTCATTGTAAAAAATTCAGACAATGCAGAAATATATGGGTTTGTGATAAACTGTGGAAATCCTCCTATACTTCTCATCCCTTCATCTTTCTCTACCCTTCCACAGTCCTTCCAAGGATTTTTTTTCATTCATTTATATTTGTTTATAAGCACATGTCCAGATATAAGGCTTTGTTTTATTCTGTTTTATGTAAATGGCTCATTTAAAATGCTATCATTTTTCATTGTAGACATACCATAGTTTATTTAACTATTTCCCTTTTATGAATATTTGGATTATCTCAATATTTAGTAATTACAAAGAATGCTGCAATGAAAATCATTGTGCAAGTCTTTCTGTGGATGTGGCGTATTTTCTGGGATAAATACTTAGAAACATAAAAGTTTAACAGGAACATCTGAGAATTAAAAAATATTAATTTAATATTATCAAGTTGTTCTTTGGAGGGGTATGACAATTTATGATTTACACATCTCCTGGCCATTTATGAGGATACCCATATCCCACACTCTTCCCAACAGTGTGTGTTCACATATTCATTCTTTTAATGAACAATCTTTGCATACCTGTTCGTGCCAAGTACTAGGCATATTGCACCTTCCATCAAAGGTTTGCTTCCAAGTGCAGTGAGGCAGACAAAAAGCAATGCACATGAAAACAGGTTAATGACATTATATGTTAGAAAATAAGTTGTACTGGGGAAAAAAGTAAGATGAGGAATGTTAGGAAGTGGAAGATCTGAAATTTTAAATTGAATGGTCAGAATAGGCCTCATGTTAAATATAATCTTTGAGCCAAACCTTGAAGGCTGTAACACGTATCATAAATCTATAATCTATAGGAGGCACTCCATTGTCCTCTGGCTTCCAAAATTGTTGACAGTAATTCTCTCATCCACTGCATACTGCCCACCCCAACCCCCACGTACTTTATAAGTGACCACCTTCTTCTTCCTACTCAGTTTTCCTTGAATTTGTAATTCAACATATCACTAGAATGTCTTGAAATTTTAAGATCTTTAAATTATACGTTCTATACATTCTTTCAATCTGCAGATTTAGATTTTGTTCCATTAAGTCTTTGGTTATTTTCCTTGTAATTAATTCTTTATTTTTTATAGATGATGGCTCATGTTCTGTCTCTCCATTTTAGACCCTCTTTTCTCTTTGAGAATATGTATTCTCTTTTCTTCGATGGCCTTTTTGTTTGTTTATTTCAAGGTCTGATTTTCTGTCTTTTGTCTTCAGAAGTGTTAACTCTGATTTTGCTGCTTTTTGTATCCTACGTATTGCATATCTTTCTCTCAGATTCATTTTTCGTTGTAGTACAAATCTGCATAGAATTATTTGAGATACAGTCTACAAATACTGAACTATCTGAAGCATTGTATAACTAAAATTATCATTATCTTTCTCTCATGTCTGATAGTGATTTGACTGCTTATAGAATTTTAGCTTCAAGATCTTTTTCTCTCGGTTAAAAAAAAAATTTCCCCACTGACTTATAGAATCCATAATAATGAGGTTACTATGCATAGTTCCTTCATTGATATCATTTAACAATTACAAAAAACAATAAAATCTGTTCTATTATTTTCTATTTCACAAGTAAGTGATGCTATTGAAATTGAAACCAGTGTAGTCTGATACTAGAGGTTGGGTCCCATTCCTCATTACAATTTGATTTTCACCCCTTCGTAAGTAAAGCTACTTTTCCTACCTCTTTGCCAAAAGCTTTAAGATTTTCTTTGTGTTCTCGAGGTGTTGACATGCCAGTGCCGTTTATAGATGTGAATCTGTATCCTCCTTCCCATTCAATGGAATCTTTCATTCTGAAGATTTAGTTTCTTTAATTCCTGAAAATTTCCCAATATTAATATTTTTTCTAATATATTTTCTTTCCTTTTATGTTGTGCTCTCTCTCCTTTACAACTACTATTAGATGGCAGTTGGACCTCCTGAATTAATTTTCATAGTAATAACAGAAGTTTAATATGATATTAAGTAAATACATTCAAGAAATTAAATACCTTTAATGTCCTAAACAATTAGCAGATCTGTAAATTCAGATTTATAGTAAAATGCATATTACATACAGATATAAGTGTGGTGTGGCTCTGCTTTATTTTATGTGGGTACAAGTGAAGATACATTATAGCCAAAAGTAAACTTGATAGTGGATCCCCAAATTTATATCAGTAGGACATTAGCCCTTTTAAAAGTCCACTCTCCAAAAAGCCTTTTATTTCTCTCCAGAGGATGCCACACCTCTGCTAAACTTAAGTCAGTGCCAATTGACACAGATATTTCCACTCTAGCCCTGCTAAGGTTACCTGTTTCCAACTAGGGTTCTACTTAGTCCATCTCCCTTCCTGGGTTGTCTCCTCTTTCCAAACTGCAAAATATTCAAGGTTTAAATGTGGCCATTGAAGTCACATTATATTCTTTTATACCCTTCCAGAAGTGTGAACACTGCCCATCTTTTTTTTTTTTTTTTTTTTTTTCTGCCAGAAAACAAAATCCTCATGGACATCAGTTATTACAAGTAGAAGCCTGAGATAGGGAGAAGAATCCCTGGCCAACTAGTATTACAAACATCTGGACTCTGAATCACAGAGTAGACTCAGCTATAGGACCCTACTATAATTCATAACCCTCCTTTCAAGATATTGTTCAAATCCTTAAGATTGTTTTAAATCTTCCCAGTTAGGTATCATCCTTTGATCTGCTTTTGAGTCCTATGCTGATTATTATTGGGTCAACTTAGACCCCTGACTTCATTGTATCTGAACTGATCTACTCTTAATGTCTTCAGTCTCTATGTCCGTGATTTTACAAAGTTATATTTTAACTGAGAGTGTTGTCGATATGTTTCTATTGGTTTATTTCTATTTCCATTGTTTAAAATACCTTTTTTTCACTGACAAATAATAATTATATATATTTATGGGGTATGATGTGATGTTTTGATCTATTTATTCACTGTAGAAGGGTTAAGTTAAGCTAATTAACATATCCCTCACCTCACCAACTTATTTCATTTGTGAGGTGTGGAAACATTAACAAATTATTTTTTTAGCAATTTTGAAATATACAATACATTATTGTTAACTGTGGTCCCTATGCAATGGGATTGATTACTAAAACGTGTTCCTCTTGTCTAACTGAAACTTTGTGCACTTTGATTAACATCTCTCCTTTTTCTAACTCTACCTTCTGTTTCTATGAGGTTGACTTTTTTAGATTCCACACCTAAGTGAAATTATATAGTTCTTGTCTTTCTGTACCTGGCTTATTTCACTTAGCATAATGTCCTCCAGACCCATCCATGATGAATGAGAGACTTTCCTTCTTTTTTAAGGTGGAATAGTATTCTATTATGTATATATACCATATTTTCTTTCTCTGTCCATCTGTTGATGGACACTTGGGTTGCTTCCATATTTTGGCTATTGTGAATAATGCTGAAATGGATATGGGAGTGAAGATAAATCTTCGACATATTGATTTCAATTCTTTTGGATATACCCAGCAGAAGGATTGCTGGATCATATGGTAACTCTCCTTTTAATTTTTGGAGGAACCTCCAACTCTTTTCTAAAATGACTGTAGTTATTTACATTCCCACCAACAGCGTACAACATGATCCTTCATGCTCCTTAACATTTTCTTATGTTCTCTCTTTCTTTTTCTTATTTCTCTGTCTTTTGAGAGACCGCTTTATCTTTCAAACTCTAAATTTGAATGGTGATCATTCTGTTAGACTTATTTTTAATTGAGGAAACCATATTTTAAAAAACTTTGTCAGTCATTTGCTCATTTAGTCCTACTCTTTCAAGTTTTTGCTTTCCTTCAAGATTGCTGTGTTTGTGATGTGTTTATTTTAACCAATAGAAGACCCGGTGGATGACTCTGCATAGCTTGGAAAAGTTCCTTCGATATTATGTATATCTGTTTCCCAAAGAGTCCTCTGTTTTAAGTGGGAACTGACTGGGGATTCCCTATGAAGGGTGGACTATATCAAAAGGTAGGCTTTCCCTCTGAATACATAGGCATGGAGCAGACAAGCAAGGTGGGAAAAGCAAGATGGGACATGGCCCTCTCTGCCTCCTAGCTAACGTTAAGTAGCACTTTATTATGCTAATTTCACTTTGCATAACACTATGTTTCCATTATTAATTTTGTGTTTTTTATTGACCCTTATTTTCTTTTGTGGTGATTAGAGTTACGTGGGGTCCTTTCTGCTGTGTTCTGCATTTTTCTCAATATACCCTACACCTAAATAGAAATCATTCCTTGGTGGGATGTTGGTGTTGTTTTTCATTTTCTTTTGTGTTTCTCATTTTGTATTTATACTTTTTTTTGCATGCAGTTCCTGGATTCTCTTCTGGATAAAATGCTGTCTTCAACTGAGTGTGTGTGTGCATGTTGGAGGAGGAGGATGGAAAAAAAGGAAGAGGATAGCTCCTTAAAAAACATGTGTTTGTCCTGAGTCAATCTTTTGTGTATTTTTTTGAAATCATGAGAATTGCAAATCTTCCCCTTAATATATCTATTTTTACTTTCATGTAAAACAATCTTTAGATTATTTAGTTACTCCCTAAATATCCTACAGTAAAATGAATGCTGTCAGAATACCTACCTTCTTAAAAGAATGTGCCAATGCATACAAACTTAGGATACAAATAATCCAGCTTGGAGGACAAGTAGGAAGAGTGGAGACAGAACTGCATCAGTTTTTACAAAACCTACACTCCAGCTCAGATTTTGCTTTTTCTTATAGAACCGGGATAAAGCACAAGCTATCTGAGCTTCAGTTAGCCAGTATAAAAAGGAAAGAATAATATCAGTCCCTCCCTCAGCAGGTAAGATTGCTCTCAGTATCAAAAATACAGTTGTTTGTAAGATCACTTTGTAAAATGCTATGCATGTTTATTCTTTTATTCAGAAAATATTTACTGAGTGCCTTTTAAATGCCAAGTCCTCTTTTTGGTACAATGTTTGGAATTTCTAAAGAAAGAGAGAGATCACTGTGGGCTAAAGTGATATTCTTTAGGATTAACTGAAATTTTATATTGAAAATCAAAAGCCAGGAGAATTTTTCAATAAAAAGAGGAATGGGACAGAGATTCCAGGTTAGAAAAACAGAGAGAGCTAATATGCCTAGGGGATTGAATGGCTTTGGGTCTATACTGCCATCCAGTTAAAGCAAGAGCTTATTCTGTGCTCTCTCTATATAAATCACTATGTTGTACACATTTTGCATCCTTCAATTAAGCATACATATTTAAATTTACATGTTTTTCAAACTATGAAAAAACAGGCTTACATATCATTTTCTTACCTAGTTACCAGAGCATTTAAATCAAAGCTGATTGTTTCACTTTTTTTTTCATTTAAAAGCTGACTTAATTTCAAGGTAGTGCAAGATAAACATTTTTATCATTAAATTCTCCATGTGTTGTGGTCAGGGATGCTAACTGGCTAAATCACATTCCTACCTCTGGAGCACCTTATGAGTTGAAGCCAGTCAAACACACTGTCATCTCTCCCCCAGGGTGACAGAGACTCAAAGCCCATTTCCTCTGAGCAGTGAGAAGCCCTTGAAGGGGTTAATTTTCCAGGAACCCTCAAGAGGGAGGCATTCCTCCTCAGAAAAATAACACCAAACTGGGGTCTTCTCCCAGTATTTATTTTCCAAGGCAGAAAGTTACAGAAAAGGAACATAGTTGGTTACAAAAAGAACAATAAGGTAATTGTCATGGCAACAATCATTAATTTGTAAAAAGTTAAGTCGATTCACCAGCAAAAGCTTGTTCTTAGCAAACATCTTCTTTTCCTACAGCAATTTCCTCAGTATATTTATACAGCAATCAAGCAACTTTCTCAACATATCAATCAGTAGGTTAATCTGTACCAAGGACCTCTGCCCTTTGAGCCAGCAATTTTGCTGTGTTACAATTCTTTATCTACAACAGAGACTTTAGCCTGGGGAAAGTTTCCTGTCATTTGCAAGCTTAACATTTCTATGTGTAATTTTAAAAAGTTAGGCCAGACCTGAAATTATGGGGTCTTGGAAGCTAGGCCCTGTGAAATACATTTGCTTTATAAATGTTATTCCAATATCCCCCATTTTTATTTAATTTAATTTAATTTATTTTTAAAAGAAAAATCAAAAGCTATACACACTGCTATCACACTCCAATTTGGATTCTACAATATTATCAATGGAATAGCATTTTTCTTTTTTGTTTTTTGGTTTTTGTTTGTTTCTTTGTTTTTGACCAGTAAGGGGATCGCAACCCTTGGCTTGGCGTCATCCTCACCATGCTCAGCCAGTGAGAGCACCGGCCATCCCTACATAGAATCCAAATCCGCAGCCTTGGCACTAATAGCACTGCACTCACCCAAGTGAGCCATGGGGCCAGCCCAGGAGTGGTATTTTTGTAAGGAGTATTTCTATCTCTGGAACTAGCCTCCCACTTTATTTTGACAAACCAACACCCATCTGTTTATGCAGTTGTTTGATTGTGTGGGAGGGTTGACAAATTCAGGCCCAATAACAGAATGAATCCTTTTTATATTCTCATACATCTTGCAATCAACAATATGAACATTCCAAAATAATAAGATAGTTGGCATAATTATTTTTAATGAATTGGACAATTACAGGATGGGTTCAAAATCAAAACACATCATCCTGTGTAAGTTAAAGAATAGCATTACTTTCTTTTGAATTATAAAAATTGTCAAAAACGTAGAAGAAGATTTCAAGGATTGATAGTACATAAATATGCATATAAACTTTAAAAAAAACAGTTCACTTTGAAACAGTCTACATGGTAGTAAAATCTCTGGTTACATATTAAAAATTTCACAATTGTTTTTTGACTTTATTTTTATTGTGTAATTTAAACCTTTTATGTACTGTTGAGTTAGCAAAGCAGTCTCCTCTCTTGCCTACTCTAAAAGAACTTTCTCCATTAAACTTAGTAATATTGGTGCGGATTGGGTAAAGGGAGACTGAATGGATGTAAGAGTGGAAATAGTTGGTTAAACTCAAGAGCAAACTGGGAAGTTTAAAAATTTGACCACCTTTAGGGCTGACTGGTTAGAGCACAGTGTTGTAACACCAAAGTCAAGGAGGGTTCAGATCTACTAGATGCCAAAGAAAAAAATTTTGACCACACTTAGTAGTAGCTAAACTTTTAGCTCAGTAGTCAGAGGCCTGAGAGAATTTACAACAGGATTAGCGATGGACTATTAATTACTGAGTGAAAAAGGTCATTTAACAACTTTGGTCCCCTTATTACTAGACCAAAAAAAAAAAAAAAAAAAATGTCATTAGTCTTTTACAAAGAAATTTATTTATTAAAAATATTGTCTTGAATTTTTCAACTATTTATAGACTGAAATTACAATGAACCAAAATCTTTATCTGTCAATCTATGGGATACACTAATGTCTCAATTTGATTATCTGCTCTGTTTTGTTATGATATATATTTTTATAAGCAGGAGTCACGAGAACATAAAAAGTCTCTATTTTTGCAACATAATTGTTAGGCAATATACAGGTTTGAGCAGCTAGAGTGAACCTAAGTCTTTAACAATCTGAAAATACTCAATTCAAAAGCCCATTTTCTGCCTTCTTTTTGTTTCAATTTCTTATATCTCCATTTCTTTTGAACAGTTTATATCCATACAACTACAAGCAGAGATACTGGTAACAAATTCCAATGTTACAGTGTACTTCTTTGACATTTACTGAACAGGCAAACTGTTATTTTTGTCTATTTTATTTTTTTATGTGTTTTATTGATTCCTAGTGAACATTTTCCTTTTAACCTAAAAGAAACAAAATCTGATTTTAAGTAATCTCAGAATCCCAAATATATGCTTTAAATTGTTTTTTTAAGTGTTAAAAATAAGTTACTTTTTAGGAAAGTTTATATATATGAAATTAGTAATATCTACTTGAACTCATGTGACAGAAATGTGTGACTATTAGGTTATATGCTTTGTGTGACTTTCTGATGGATTTGTTCTGAGCTGGCATGTCCACACCCAATTTTCTCACTCAGTTCTATTACCTTTTGGGCCAACATAGCCAGTTAGTTAACCAACACATTTTTATTCACAAAGGAAATCTTTAGCATAAATTGAGGTGTTCAATAATCTGCTCTATTAACTCCATTCTTCTTTCAGGTACATCTTTATGGTTGCCCTTGAGAAAAATCCTACTGTGCTTATGGCTTCAGTAAATTGCTGCAGTTAATTTTCTAGAAACCTGCAGAACAAATGCAGAAAAAAAGTTGTACCTCTCAGTTTGATGTCAATTTGTTTGTCTAAATCTCTCTGGTCTAATCCCCCTTGCTCTTAGTCATTAAAGAAATGGGAAAAAAATCTATCATGCACAATAATTTTTTTAAATGATGCTAGCTTCCTAGGGCTTTAAAATGTCTTAGCTATATTAAGTTCAATCAATCTGAACAAACAAATCATCAGTACTCTTTTTAATCCTGGAATAAATTAACTAGTATTTTCACTTGTGTTTCTTGCAACAGAGTAGGTATTTACTCTTTCAGGTAGAGTTCATTCTGAAGAAATGCTCTGGAGCTGGTGCATCTTTTAGAATCACCTCTTGTCTTAATTATGCTCTTTTTTCCACTAGTTCCAGGGTGTAGTACAAAGTGGCTTCTCCTGTACAATTTACATGAAAAATTTGTTCCTTGGCTTATTCAGAATTACATGCATTTAGGACCTACTCTAGGCTCCGAAAATGTTATATTCTTTTCTTTGAAAGAATAATCAGTATAGAAAATATAGCCTCCATCTATATCACAAATAGAGCGAAACTTTTTCTTCCCACAATAAGGCTATTTGGCTTCAGTTTTCTAAATCTTTAAGAAGAGCATCATAAATTTAAAAATATGTTCTATAAATTATATTGTTGAAAATGTTGCAGTAAATGAAATCATTTCAGATAGGTAGCTAGGTATGCACGTGTATTTCAGAAATCCTACTTAGCCCCATTTTTTTCTGACCACTGACAAAGATTCTGTTCTTGACCAAACTTTGGTCAGGTTCTTCTGTGCTCTCTTTTTAACTAGGATTTGATTTGGGGGCTTCCGTGTTTATCTCTGCATTGTTCAGTTTTCGCAAAAATCCCACCAAGTCAGTATAACCAGAATCCCCCGTTTTTGATACCTGATCACATGCAGTATCTAATTGGGTTGCTCATTCTCTGCCCTCCCCCAGGGGGTGAACTTCCTTCAGCAGGAATCCTGTTAGGTCAGTTTAGCCAGAATTCTCCACCTCCCCCCACCCCTAATGTTTCCTCTAAATAATTTTTCATTCACTGACTCCCACCCTGCTCCTTGGTTATAAATTCCCATTTTTTGGTTGTTGTCGTATTCAGAGTTGAGATCAATCTCTCTCCCCTACTGCACAATCCCATTGTAGTAGTTTCTATGCCTTTTGCAACCCTCTGAGTAAACTCTGCCTTACTGTTCTTTAGCAAGTGTCATTGAATAATTTTTCTTTAACATTACCAATTTGAATTGTAAACTGAGAAACTGAGATTTTAAAGTAGGCAGAAGGTTGACTTCTTGTCAATTAGAAGGCTTAATTAAAAATTTAATTTTTAAGTTGACACAGAATAGTTGTACATATATATGGGGTCAATGTGGTATTTGTCTATGTGTATACAAGGTCCAATGACTGAATCAGGTAATTAGCAAATGCACTGCTTCAAACATTCGTCATTTCTTTGTTTGGGACATCTTTTTTAAATTAATTTATTTTTTATTGGAACATAGTTGATTGTACGTATGTGTGGGGTACAGCATTGAATATCAATACCTGTGTGCAATATCTAATGTTCAAATCAGGATAATTAGTATATTCAACATTATACAATGTAATCAATTTTTGTGGCCCTTTACCAATTTCTCTTTTTCCCCTCCCCTTTTCCTTTTCCACAGTTGGTTACCTCAGTTCTGTTTTCTTCTTTTGAAAGTTCAGCTTATTAATGACATTGTCATATCTTTCTTTTTTTATTTGTTTTTTTTTTAGCTCCTACTCATAAGTGAGGACATGCAGTATTTCTCTTTCTGTGCCTGACTTACTTCACTTGACATAATTTTCTCGAAGTTCATCCATGTTGCTGCAAATGGCAGTATTTCATTCTTTTTTTTGGTATAGTCGTATTCCATTGTGTAAATATACCACATTTTCCATATGCAGTCATCCAATGATGAACATTTAAGTTGTTTCCAATTCTTGACTATTGGAAATAGAGCTGCAATAAACTTGGGAATACAGGTATCCCTTTGACATGATGATTTCTATTATTTCGGGTACATACCCAGCAGTGGTATTGCTGGATCAATCATATGGCAGCTCTATCTGTAGTTATTTGAGGAACTTCCATACCATTTTCCATAATGGCTACACCATTTTACAGTCCCACCAACTGTGTAAAAAAGGACCCTTTTCTCCTCATCTTCACCAGCATTTGTTATTTTTTTGTCTTTTTGATAATAGCCAGTCTAACTGGAATGAGATGATATCTCAATGTGGTTTTGATTTGCATTTCCTTGATTCTCAGTAATGTTGAGAATTTTTTCATGTGTCTGTTGGCCATTCCTAAATCTTCCTTTGAGAAAAGCTTATTCAGTTCCTTTGCCCATTCTTTAATGAGGATATTTGTTTTTTACTGTTAAGTTGTTTGAGTTTCCTGGGTATTCTGGATATTAATCCTTTGCCAGGTGCATAGTTTGCAAACATTTTCTTCCACCCCATTGGTTTTCTTTTTGCTCTGTTAATTGTTTCTTTGCTATGTAGAAGCTTTTTAATTTGATATAATCCCACTTGTTTATTTTTCCTTTTGTTGCTAGAAGGCTTTTCATATGAAAAAAAAAAAAACCTGCAAAGGCATAAAAAAATTTATGGAGTTAGAAGAACTAGCTATAGAGTTTTTCCATTATGAGAGGTATTACAGGCAGAAGGTCCAGAATCAGGTCGTCTGGGTCCAAATCTTGGATCTGCCATCTACTAGTACTAAGTAAACTTGGTCATGATAATATGCTTTAGATTGTACTTCAATCAAAACATGTTTGACACCTATAGCCTTATCTATAGCCATGCTTACATGAGAATAGAAAAGGTAAAACCATTCTGTAGACTAGGTACAAGCAACCTGTTAGATTTGAAGAGTGCTAGGGAAAGAATGTCTCATAAAGAACAACATTCCAGTTGATATGCCACAGAACTTGAGACCTGTATTTCTTTATGTTGACAGGCCATCTATAGGAGTTTTTCATTAAAATGCAAATATTCCTTTAATATGAAACACATTAAGGCAAATTAATTTTCCATTAGAGAGAGCTGGCTGGCATCTAGCAATCCCCTGTATTAATGAGAAACAAAATAGGTAAATTAGTTAGAGAAATTAGTTATTACTGCCAGTAATCTTCCCCAGATAGAAGTTTCTACAATGTCCTAATTGTTTGTATATTTACTGTAATAAAGTAATCAATAACAAAACCAATGCAGTATAACAACTATTTACATAGCATTTGCATTGTATTAGGTATTATAAGTAAAATAGAGATGACAAAGTATATGGGAGGATGTGCATAATTTATACGCACGTACTACACCATTTTTATATAAGGGACTTGAGCATCTGTGAATTTGAGTATCTGCAGGGGGTGCGACACTAGAACCAATCCCCAGCAGATACTGAGGGACAAATTTAAACATAAATTTGAATGGTGACACAACGCTCAAACTATTACACCAAAGTACAAAGATAGATGAAATTGCAGGCATTGGTTTATGGCGGAGTTGCTTCTCACAAGGACAAATCTATGAATCATTTATTTAATGGCGGTAAATGATCATATAATTTCCATAATAATCAACTTAAAAACTATGATAAGGAATTATGTGAATAGCCTGTAATACATATATAGTTTTTATTGTAACATTTGTGTTCAATATATAGCACTAAGATATTTAATGCATTGCTCATTTATTCCCAACCCTGCTGCAAAACTATTTAAAGTAGCTTACAAAAATATCTAAAATGTAACAAATTGAAGATAATTAAGACTATATTAACATTGCATTTAGGAATTCTGAATATGAAAAGGAAAAAGAGAATATACTTAGAACTTATTAAAACAAAAATTCTATTACAATATTAGGCTAAAATTTATGTAGAATTTTTCTAAAACTCCAGAGAGAGAAATAAGCAAATAAATGCCCATGGAAATGAAGAATATTTAATCTAACATTTTTAATAGCCCACATTTGGTATAATATTTCTATGGGAAAAGATTATGTTCCAGGCTTCACCGAAGCAAAGTCTCTCTGACATTAAAATGCTGATAGAGAGGAGAGAACCTCCCTTGTCTCTCTCACCAGTTGAACATGGGAGGCAGAACACCCCCTCTAAGCCACTGCAGAACTTGTGCATGGAGCGAAGGACAAGCAAAGTAACACCTTGGGAAGGGGAAAGATTTTAGTGGCAGCTGAGGGTGTCTTAATGGAAGGAGTGGATGGATAAGTGTGGTGCTCTATTGGTGAGGGCGTTGGCAGAAATAATTGACTCCCCTAAAAAAAATAATTAATAAGAGTTAAGAGACTAGTTATAATAAGACGTGAAGAAGCATACTAGGACAACCAACAGTGGAAAGTAACAGACCCCAGAAGGATCCTTTTTGCACCCTTCAGTGAATATTCTCCCCAAAGTAATCACTATTATGCTGTCTACTTCATTGATTACTTTTGCCTGTTTTTGAACTTCATTTAAGTGAGATGATTTAAGTGGGATCATTCAGTTTTTACTCTTATATCTGGATTCTTTCATCCATGCTATGTGTAGCGATAGTGTTTTTTTATTTTCTCTCTTTTTCATCAACATCCAATATTCCATTGAATAAATACACTATCATTTATACATACATTTCCCTCTTACGGAGATATTATGAAAAATTCTGCTATAAATATTCTTGTGTATGCTTTTGTGTTTTCATTCAGTTGACTGTATGCCTATTCAGGTGCAATATATGAGAGTTATAATTTTACATCCTTTCAAATGTTGTTATTGTCAATTATTTTAATTTTACCTGTTTTGGTGAGGTATAGTGGTATCCCAATATAGTTGTAACTTGCCTTTTGTTGATAACTAATGATATTAAATTTTTTTCAGATGTTTATTGGTCATTTCAATATCTTCGTTTGTGAAGTGCCTATTCAAGTGTTTTGCCAATTTTTTTATTGCATTGTCTCTTTCTTTTTCCTTTAAAAGAAAAAAAAGTCCTTGTGTTGGATCCATATCCTGCAAATATTTTCTCTCAGCCTGTGGCTTAAGAAGTAATTATGTATATCAAGGTCATAAAGATAGTCTCCTTTTTTTTTCTAGAAGCTTTATGATTTACACTCATGTTTAAGTCTATGATCCATCTCAAATTAATTTTTTAGCATGGTATGAGAAACTGATTGAGGTTTACTTTTTCCCATATGAATATTTTACAACACAGTCTTTTAATGAGACCCTCCTTTCTCCACTGAATCAAAGTGATAAGTTTGTCATAATTTAGGTCATCATGTATGTGTAGGTCTGTTTCAAAGTTCTGTATCTTCATGCAACACCATACAGTTTTACTTTCTGTAGCATTATAATAAGTTTTGGTACCTCTAGCTTGGTCATTTTGCATTTCCGGAAACATTTTAGAATTAGCTTGCAAAATTTTAAACACAAAAAAATTCTTTTGGGAATTTGATTAAGGTTACATGGATCTATAGATCAATTTAGATAGAAGTAACATCTTAATAATATTAAAAATTACAATCCATGAACATAATAATATTTCTCATTTTTCTATGTCTTCTCTAATTTTGTTCAATTATATTTTCTGAATTGGTTTCACTTAGGGTTCATCGATTTTGTCAAAATATCAAAAATTTGACTAATAATTTTTAAATGTTATAAGTAAAAATAATAAAATGGGAAGGAAGAAAGAATATGCTTGTATGCGCCTCATGTTAATAGTAATCAAAAGATCTCATGGTGACAAACTAAGTACTAGACATTTAAGTATATATAATAGTTCAAAAATAAACATGAAGAAAATACTATTAATGTAAAGTTGGGGTGGACTGTGGAGGAGAAGGGGAGCAAATTTTATTGTTGCTATGGTAAAGCAACAATTAAATAATGGATGAATGGTGTCATAAGAAAGTGCAAATATAAAGGTAGCAACTAGAAAAAATTATGTTTTCTTAAATATTATAGAATGTTATAAAGAAGAGAGAAAAGATCATGTGCTTCATTTATTAATTGCTTTATTCATTTAACAAATGCATATTGAGTAACTTTTGTGTGTCAGGCAATATTCAGGCTCTAGGATACATCAGAAAAAAATGCATACCTGCCAGCAGGGGGGGAAAGAAAATTTAAAGAGTAGATATAGTGAGTAAGCTATTATCCTGTGTGAAAGAAAATGGTAGATGCTATGAATAAAAGAAAAAGTAGAAAAAAACAGTTGGATAGGGTGTTTGGGGAATGGAGAACATTATAATTTAGAAGGTTATGCTGCACTCTCTTTGTCACCTCTCTCCCCCTGAGTGACAGAGATGCAAAGGATTACTCAAAGCCCATTTCTTCTGAGCAGAGAGAAACCCCAAAAGAGTTAATTTCCAGGAACCCTCACAAGAGAAACATTCCTCCTCAGGAAATTAACAACAGACTGGGGTTCTTTCTCAGTATTTATTCTCCAGGCCAGAAAGTTACAGAAAAGGAACATAGGTGGAGTTATGGCTAAGTATAGTTTAACAATAGAGGCTGGTAACATCAGTGAAATAACAAAATGACATTCCATAATGCAATTTGCAAAAGGTTAAGTCGATCCACCAACAAAAGCTTGTTCTTAGCAAATACTGTCTTTTCCTACAGCAGTTTCCTCAGTATGTTTACATAACAATAAAGTAACTTTACGTTTACCTGTTCCAAGGGCATCTGTCCTTGAGCCTGCAATTTTGCTGTGTTACAATTCTTTATCTACACCAGAGACATTAGCCTGGGGAAATTTTCCTGTCTTTTGCAAGCTTAACATTTCTATATGTAATTTTAAAAAGTTAGGTCATACCTGAAACTACAGGGCTTTGGAAACTAGGCCCTGTGAAATACATGTGTTTTATAAATGTTAGTATACTCCACAGGTCATACTTTATTGTATGGGGGACATGCCAGCAAAGATTTGAGGGAGTTAGCCATGGGCCAATAGACCATGGTTCATGTAGAATAAACTTACCTGGTCTTTATAAGGAACAAGAAAGAATCTAATCATTGCAGCTAGAGCAGAGTGAGTGTGGAGGGGTATAAGAAGTGATGAGGTAACAGAGGACATGTTGTGAAGGTCTTATAGGTCAGGTGCGGTAGATTGAAACTTCCCATTAAAAGACGAAGCATATTCCTACAAATCTTGAATCTAAGCTTGAGTTCGGACATGATGTTACCACTAGAATGTGGCAGAAGTGATGTTATCTGAGCTCCAAAACCTAGGCTCAAGAGGCCTTATCAGTTACATATTTGGTCTCTTGAAAGAGGTTATAAAGGAAGAAGTCAGTGATGATGGATGGCCTCAACCCATTCCATCCTCTTACCAGGTTCTTGACTCTGCCACAGGAAAGAATTCAAGAGCAGAGTCACAGTAGAAAGTGGGAACAGGTTTAATACAACAAATGAGAGATACAGATTTCACAGAGAAAGTGCAGCCTAGCTCCAGAGACTGAGCAGGCCCCACACCAAGTTTAATACAAAAGTAAGGATTACACACTTAAACTTTAGTGCAGAGTGCAGGCTTACTCAAGAGAGTGAGCAGCCACTTGCTGAAAGTAAGCTTGTTACAAAAAGAAAGAAATACACACCCCACAGGCAGAGTGCAGGCTGGCCCCAGAGAGAGTGAGCAACAGCCCCACCTCCTGCTGGGATTCAGATTTATAGCTTTGCTATCTAATACATATTCATGCTATCTAATGAATATTTGACTGAGGAGGTGGTTCCCTGTTATGTAACTAGTCTTGCACATGCTCAGTTAGTCTCTTTTGGGAGCATGTTCATTGGTTAAATCCTATCACATGCAGTGAATATATTCAAGAACATTCTGTGCTCTTTAGCACCTCTAGTGGAAGGTCATTCAACTGGGATCATATAAGCTGGTATAAATTCCTTCTACTGAGCATGCTTAGCTACTGGATTTGCATAAGTCCTCCCCTTGTGTTCTCAATTTCCCCATGCTGGTGCCAAAAATAGGTCCAACAGGCAACAGTAACTCTCCTCTAGGGGATGGCATAGGCGAGGGTACAGAGACCTTGGGTAGTGGCTTGAATCCCAGAGGTGTGTCCTGAAAACTGAACCCTAGAAAACTGAGCACCTCTTATCTCATTAGGAAAGAAAAAGTTATGAAGAAAAAGTTAAGAATGCCACATTAAAAAGTTTCCCTACTGGAGATTATCCTTCCAGGAAGCCCATGTGAAAAGGAACTGAGGCCTCCCAGCCAAGAAACCCAGAGAACCGCCCTATGTGTGAATAGGACTGTAATGGAGTAAATCAGCCCCAGTTGAATCCCAGATGAATCATTCCAGATGACTCCAAGGTTGCCATATAAGTGACCTCAGGCAAGTCCAGCAGAAGATTAGAGAATCATGAATAAATATGTGGTTGCTGTTTTAAGCCACTAAACTTTGGGGTGGTTTGTTGCATAGCAAAAATGTAACAGACAGAGCAGTGCAATAACTTTAGAATTTACTCAGAGTTTAATGGGGCACATTTTACAGTTAGTTTTATGGGTAGAGTGACACAATCTGACCTAGAGTTGAAGAGAGTTATTGTGACTACTTTGAGGATAGACTGCGGAGGGTCATGCACAAAGGCATGGAGACTGGTGAGGATGTTATTGCAGTAATCCAGATAGAGATGATGGTGACTTGGACCAGAGTGGAGGAGGTGACAAATAGTCATAGTATTTAAATTTTGAAGCTAGACTCAAAAGGATTATATGTTGGGAGTGAGGGAAAAAAGGAGTCAAGGTTAACACAAAGATTTTAAGCTTCAGCAACTGAAGAACATAGTGATATTTTACAGAGAACATATTATCCCACAAGTTATAAAAAAAAAAAAGGTGGGAAATATATGTGTGTGTGCGCATGTATGTGCTTATATTTGCATAAATGAATAGGGTAAGGATAAAGAAGAGATGCAAAAATGCTTATGCACAGGGAATTAAGGAGAATGGGGTAAATGGGGAAAGGGAAGGATCTAAGACTTCTTAGAGCATGGACTGTTTGTCATTAGGATTTTTGAATCTTATAAATGTGAAACTATTATAAAAATAAAAGCAAAATGAAAACGTAAGCTTGTTTTGTTTTGAATATTTATTATGTGCCAGGCACTTTGCTAAAACACTTTACATGAGTAAGACATAGTCTCTTTAACTTCCTCATTTTTAAATGGTGATGGTACAACTCCCTTGCAAGGCTGGTATATGTGGTTGACAGATATCAGAAGTAACATAAATACATATTGCATGATTTTGCTTGTACCATCTACCCCTATCTTCCACATAGAAGTTCTAGATAGTCTTAAATTTCTCCCATTAGAATTTCCAGGGACATTTCACCTGTGATTATCACACCACCTTCTTTTCTATTTGCCTGTACTGGTTTGACTTGTACCTGTGTGCCTGGGGGTACTTACAAAAGGTGAGTCCTTCTGCCCACTAATACCTGCATAGAATTAACAGATACTAAAGAAATAGCATTATGTCCTGTAGCTACAAAAGCCATTGCAATAATTTCGATTAATTGTGGAAGCTATAGACATTGGCTTTTCCAGAGCAGAGACTCCAGCTTTTCAAGATTTAGTCCCAAGCCCCAGATCCCCCGCCCCCCGCTCTCTTCTCCCCGTCCCTCCTTTTTTTTTTTTTTTTTTCGATGTTGCACTTTAAGTCTCAGTTGTCAGTCCAAATAACCTAATCCAGGAAATGACTCCTGTGACAGACATCATGTTGCCTTCAAAACCACCATTCCTCTCTTGACCATGCCATTGTGCTTTCTTTGACCCACACTTGTGCAACTCAACTTGCTCTTCAGGTTTCAGCATAAATATTTCCCTGGGACCTCCCTGACCTCCTTCCCTATATGAGTTTAGATACTCCTGAATGTGCTTCCACAGTATTCCACAAGTCTTTGAAATGCTTCCTTCGTTTGCTCATTGTATGTTTTCTCTGAGTGCAGAGGTCATTTCTTTGTGCAGGACTAGCACATTGCGGCATAGTTGGTGCTCAATAAATATTTGTTGAATGAATGAACTCTGTAATTGGAGAGAGTCAATTCCTCATGTAACTAGATCCTAGTTTTTAACACTGCTCCAAAAGTCCTCCTGACATTCCCAGACGAGCCTGAAACCCAGGGTGAATGCATAATAAACTCCAGACCTTTGCTATGCAAGGTTTTGTAAATAGGCGGGAGATCCGTGCTCCATATCTCACAAAAGATGCCCTTTCCAAAAGATTATGTGACAACCAGGAAGGGCAGACAACAAATCTACAGAGACATATTCTCAATAAAGTTGGAATTTTTGTTTGATTGTTTTGATTGGGGTAAATGAAGTAACTCTCAGATAAGCATGGAGAACCTGGGCAGATAAAAAATGAAACAAGAAAAGGAAATTGACAATAAGTGACTCAATCAACTCCACAGGTGTTGTCAAGCGCCAGCTGGGTGCTAGCCGCTGAGGCAGAGCTGGTGACTCACACCCTTCAGGAGGTCACAGTTTCTAACCTGTGGATCCATGGCCTATTTTAAGAAATTGCAGCTGCATTTCCTGCTGCTGCTGCTGCTGCTGCTGCTGCTCCCACCACCGCCGGGACACCTGCTGGAGAGGAAGATGTTTCTTTTTACCAAAGCAACAGAAATGCAGTGTCTCCTGTCCATTGACCTGCATCTTGTTGTTTTTTCCTACTATTCCTTCAATAAATATTTGTTAAACATTTACTGTGCATCAGTCTCCGGCTTAAGTGAAATAAAGTAACAAGACACAGCCTCTTTTCTATTTTTCGTCCTCATTCCTTTTCTATGGAAAAAGCGATGTCAATGTAAATTTTAGAATAATATTCAGTGTCCTGTGCTTTGCTTATCTTCTATTCATAGTTATCAGCCAAATGAGACTTATTATTGAACATCTACTCTGTCAGGCCTATTCCAGGCACAACAGAAGAATAGAGAAGAAAATTTGTGATTTTTGTCCTCCAAGAACTTACAACACAGTAGGAGAAATATAATCATTTAAAACTGAGACCTTTATCCCTTTTTCTATTTCTTATCTGTGCAAATCTAATCTTAAAAAGTCCACATTTTCTCCAAGAAGCTGAACAGGCAGTGACATGGAAGAAACTACTTTGCTTTAATACTTTAATATTCTTTTGTTCTTTCTTGGTGATAATTTTTATTTCATTGGGAATCTTAGCAGCATCAGATTTTTATCCCATACCAACCTGAACAAATTGACTTCTTCATTCATCACCTCTGCCTCCTTCAACTCTCTTACTTTTATTGATGGCTGGTTTTGCAATTGTAAAAATACAATCTTTTTAGCAGGCTGCCGACACTGAATCATACCAGTTTTGATCTTTTGAGAGCAACTGGTCTTCACAAGTGTTTATTAATCATGGTTTCAATTGACAGAGAAGAGCTCTTGGTTTTTATTTCTTCTCTATCCAAGATTTCTCACTCACTTTTGTCTGCAGTCAATTGAATAAATGAGACTTGTTCATATTTATTATTTTGCTAAAATTAGCAGGATGTTCAGTCATGGGTGTTACTAGAGTCTTGGGGAATTGCACTTTTCACTTTAAGGCAGAATGGCTTTCTGATGGATGGTTCCCTGGGCTCTGCTTTCTGCTGTTTCTTTCTCCAGCCCATTGCATGCTGCTATTCATCTTGCAAATGCCTGACAATTGAGATCTGAGACAAAACATTTAAAGAGAGATGGAGCTGAGGAAAGAACAGTCTGAGTGGTTTGACATGTTTCTTGAGATGAGATGAACTGGTTACTGATTCATATGTGAGACATGGTTGTTTAGACCTCATAATAGCTACATGAAATAGATGCATTTTATAGATGAGGAACTGAGGCTCAAGGAAGTGAAATATCCTGTTCTGATTCACATGATCCCTCAGGAGCAGAGCCTGGTTTCAATCCCAAGTGAATCTGAAATGATTGCCTGCCCTCAACATTCTCATACATGCTACTATGCACCCTGTGGAGCCCTTGCCATAGTGTACAGTCATTATCTCTTCCCTTTTCTTTCTCTCAGCTCATCTCTGAACTCCTAAAGAATGTGGATGCTTTCCTCCATCCCCCAAACCTATCTCAATTTCTGGCGCACTGTGGGTACTCAATAATATCTGTGGAGAGAATAAATGAATAAATGGGTCTGTTTGCCCTGCCTACCTCAGAGCCTATAACCACCAAATTTAATAAGATAAAGGAAGCATTTTTAATAATCAAGTACTAAACAATGGAAAGGTTGATGTTGACATAATTATCTGTTTTATCTTGATTACCAGATTGTATCTTTTGAAAGAAAATATTGTATTCTACTAATGTTTCTGTCTTCTCTACTGCCTATCTGGATCTTAATAGTTGGAGACATTTAATGAATATTAGTTGATTCAATGAATTCATAATGGTTTGTAATTGTGAGACATGAAAAAGCCCCTGACTAGCTTTTTGTTTTTAAAGGATCACTCTAGCAAAAGGGGAAGATATTTAGGAAGAGGTGGGCTTATGTCCACATAATGGGGAGACCAGATCAGAAGCTACCGAGTATAAATTACGAAGTCTTAACCCCGAAAGATGTCCAAAGCTATCATTTGAAACAATGTTCTCTTTATATATCTGTCTAATCTCCGAAAATGTAAAATAAATATGTATAGGAATTAGAACAATAACCATTAACATGTCTGGAGACACTGCATACTTTTTACTTGGTCATAAGTAAATTTAATAATATTTAAAAATAGAATGCTCTAATAAAGACACAAAAACAATTTTCTCAAAATGAGCAATTTTGTTTCAAAGCTTCTACAAAAAAATAGTCTATCCTAATTAGCGTTCAATTTTGCAACAGTAAGTGGGAATGGCAGGTTGCACCTTTCCCTTTAGGATAAAGCTCCTCTGGGGCCTCCCCATCTGTTTTTGCTTTGGTTGGAGGCATTTTCTCCATTTCAATCTGTATGTGGGTTCTACTTCCATTTCATGTTTCACTTGCTCTGTGTGCTGCGGAAATGCTAAAACTTAAAACTGAGAAATGACATGCCATAATGATGGTTCTGCTTGTTGTGTTGTCATAGTGTTCTAAATATTGAAGAAGGAGATTCAGCTAAAAATCATTTTACAGTTATCGATGTTCATGTTGCTATTAAAAAAAGTACCAAAGTGCTTACATATCATTCCACAGTTGGCAAATAGATGCACCATATGGTTTCAGAATATCTTCTTTACATATAACAAGGAATATAGAAATCCTTTTAAATGCAAAAGGGCTTTACTATTGAGAAGTATGAGTTATATGAACCTGTAAAAGTGAAAAATGTGCCCAAATGCTCCAATTCTTGCTTATAATTCAGTAAGTTTGTCTTAAAGAAAACGGTGCCACGAGGTTGCGGAGAAAAAGGACCTCTCATACATTGTTGGTGAGACTGCAAAATGGTGCAGCCTCTATGGAAAATGGTATGGAGGTTCCTCAAACAATTGCAGATAGATCTGCCATACGACCCAGCTATCCCACTGCTGGGAATATACCCAGAGGAATGGAAATCATCAAGTCGAAGGTATACCTGTTCCCCAATGTTCATCGCAGCACTCTTTACAATAGCCAGGAGTTGGAACCAGCCCAAATGTCCATCATCGGATGAGTGGATACGGAAAATGTGGTACATCTACACAATGGAATACTACTCAGCTATAAAAACGAATGAAATACTGCCATTTGCAACAACATGGATGGACCTTGAGAGAATTATATTAAGTGAAACAAGTCAGGCACAGAAAGAGAAATACCACATATTCTCACTTATTGGTGGGAGCTAAAAATTAATATATAATTCACACACACACACACACAAAAACCGGCGGCGGGGGGGGGGGAGAAGATATAACAACCACAACTACTTGAAGTTGATACGACAAGCAAACAGAAAGGACATTGTTGGGGGGAGGGGGGGAGGGAGGAGGGAGGGAGGTTTTGGTGATGGGCAACAATAATCAGCCACAATGGATATCGACAAAATAAAATTTAAAAAAATAAATAAATAAATAAAAAAGAAAACGGTGCCAGCATGATTAAGATGAAAACCTTTAAGATGAATGTAAAAACATAATAAAGATGGTGGGAAATGAGAGGAAGAGATGAGATTTGACTGTGTTCAACGTGTACATGGGCATACCTATATGCTCTCAAATAAGAATGGTCAACTACTAGAAAAACTATCTGCGTGTGCTTCATATGAGTTGATACTTTTTATTTTGTTTCATTTTGTTTTGTTCTTGTTGTTTTGCTTGTCATTCATCAAGTTAAAAAAAAAAGATCTCTAATTAGAAATCTGATTAAGAAGAATCTCAAAGTTTCTTGTCAACATTGATTGGATAAACATTCTCATTTTATTGGAAGAAAACTGATGCTCAGAGTGTTTGAGGCAGTTTCCAGGAGTCACATATTAACAGAGTTGGACATTAAATACACATTTTGTACCATCTCAGCTATGATTCTTTACCCAATGCATTTTGTCTTTTGAGGGAGGCAGAGTAACAGTAGGAAAATCACTAGTCTAGGAGATTAAACAAAGCAAAACAAGACAAACTTGTGTTATGAGGCTTGGTAAGATAACCTTGAGAAAATCATTTGAATTTTCAGGACCTCAGCTTCCTTGCACGGAAGTATAATGCCTATTGTGGCAAAGTACTAGATGAGATATAAGACCATTTTTAAATGATTTGCTGCAAAAAAGAATTTAAAATTTTTTAAACTACAAGCTGACATCCTGCAACACTCAACACATAACCACAATACAGATGTAGAGTTCTACCCTAAGTGATAAAGTGCGTAAGAGTTCAGAAGACTGAGAGATCACTTATTTCTGTCTCATTTAATCCCATGCACTCTTATTCTAAAGAAAAGCCTCCCTCATTTTAGTAAAAACTTGTTAATCAAACATCATGAGGAAATGAGGGGAAAATCTCTACTGGAAAATTCACAGCACCTCAAACTTAAAATCTTTCAAAAGAAACTTGTTGTTGTTATGGCCATTTAAGATGTCTCTTCCTACTATAATCTCCTTCTAAAATATTTTCCAGTGTTCTAAGCTAGAAATCTTAGTCATCTTTTACTTTTCCCTCTCTACTTACCACCTCCAATTATTCTTCAAACCAAACTATTTCTATTTTATAAATTCAGCTTTAACCCTCTCCTACTCTTTCGAATGTAACAAGTACTAGGACATACAATATTTCTCTTCATGCTGTATTGTCTCTACCATGACTTTACCTCCACAGCCATCCAAGTTCTCTTTTTAAAAAAAAAGTTCACCAGTAAACTTTTAAAGAGGTTCCACCAGTCTTGTTGCCCCTGGCCATTTCTTCCTCGTTCTCTGCTTCCCACTGTGTTGTATACCTGATTACAATCTAAACGCTTTCTCACGATTTAAGGAGGCTTTGCCATCAAGATGGTAAATATTTTCCAGAACTTAACTCCCCTAACTTCATCGTCATCCTTTCCTTTCCCTCATCCACTAACCCTAAACGACTCTTGCTACACTTCACATTATTCCTGAACTTCCATATTTTCCATGACCCCACTGTCTGTAGTGTTCTCCTTTCAGCATTTTAAGATTTCCCTTTACTTTCCTGATTTATTCTTTACCTTGGACTATCATTGTTATTTATCCTTCCTTTTTGTATTGCACTTTTAAAAAGATATATAATTCACAAATAGAATCCACCATTTAAAACTTACACTTCTGTGTATTTTTGTATATTCATTAGCTTCTGCAACCATCACCAATATCTCATTTAGAACATTGTGATCATCTTAAGAAGAAATTCTTTACTCATTAGTAGTCACTATCATTCAATCACTCAACTTGTACAAACACTTATTTACTTTCTGTAAATTTCTGTCTATAAATTTGCCTAAACTACACATCTCATAAAAATGGAATCTTACTACAGATGGCCTTTTCTGTCTAGCTTTTTCCACATAGCATAATATTTTCAAGGTCCATCCATGTTGTAGTATGTACTTCATTCCTTTTTATGGCTAAATAAATAATACCCATTGTATGGCTATACCACATTTTGTTTCTTCATCAGTTGAGCAACGTTTGGGTTGTTTCCTACACCCTCATGGACACACCAAAAATAATGTTTGATAAAATATATGAGCACCCAAAGGCCCAGTCAAGTTGCCACATAAAATTAACCATCATACATGATAAATTTTCATTGCTTATCAGGCATCATTAATTTGATCTTGTTGAGTGCTAGATTTATTTGTACTCCTATAAATACTTATGTACTTTGTTCTGGGATGCAGATAAGCTACTGGAAAAAGTTTTTTCCTTTTGGGAGTTGTTTTAAAATTTGTTTGGCACAAATGAAGTAGTGCTCAGACTACGTTTAAATTTTCCATGCTATTGAGGCAAGACTTGCTATAATTTTTATTGTTATAGATTTTTTTCTAATTTGGTCTTAAGGTCTCTATGGAGAGTGGCCATAAGCCACAATAGCTACTCTCTAGAAGAGTCCTGACCAAGGGAGAAGTTAGGTTCAGGTGACACACAATGAAGAGGTGAAATCAAAATGCATGCAAGAGAAAAACCTTATTACTTACAGGTCCCACAGAAGTTAGAGATGCTGATAGGAGGCCTACAGGAAGTCTGGGGACAGCAGAGTGCTCAACCAGTGGTGGGGCATGAGAGATAAAGAGGACCTGTGGGACCATGCCTCTGTTAAGGTTCATGAGCATTATCCCTTAGGCTTTTCTTGGGGCTGTGCATACATGTAGAGGGAAAACACACATAAAGGGGTAAACTTTTTTACATGATTCTGGAATTGACTATTAGGTATTATTGTGATCAATAATAATATGTTGGGTTTGGGGTCAGTGTATGAGGAAGAAGTGAGCTCTATTGTAAACAACCACACAAGAAAGGAAAGGTTTAACTAGGCCAAGGGTGACAACTGGATTTCAAACAACTTATGTCAGGCCTATAAATGGATGCCAAGGTAGCAATTGTATTAAACTCATTTTTGACAAGACTTCTTGTATGTACTCTACCAATGCTCCATGAATCATGCATTTTTTTCCCTATCTGCCTGGTAAGAACACACACTATTTTGACCCTGTTTGAGAACTAGGCATTATTACCTGTAATCGCTTTGGGTGGCTCTTTTCCTGTCTTCACATAATTTCCTAACATGCATGTGCTGATCAGTTCTCAACCAAAGACTCCAGGGAGACCTGACGATGATGTCTGGATTTCTCTGTTCAGCTCTCTCCTTTCTGGTACTCTGTCTCACTAGCTCTAGTTAGCCTCCTTAGTCTCCCAGACTCTTCAGCTTTGTCTCCACAACCTAGGGAGTCCACCAGGCTCCATGTGTATTCTCCTTCCTTGTACCATGCCGAGAAAACTCTCTCAAGCAGTAAGTGGCCATCATAGATCTCACCTCATTTTTTCCTCCACCAGTTGGGAATCATTGTCCTTTGTTTTCTGTTGTCTGAGATCTTGAAAACCATTGTTTTATATATTTAGTCTGGTTTTTGGTCATTTCAGGTGGGAGAGTAAATAATGTCCCTGTTACTCCATCGTGCCTGGAAGTAAAAATCCCCTCAGTATTTTACTTTGTTGTTTTATGTATCTTTCTTTCCAGTAGCTGTGAGTACACACAGAAGAAATTCAATGCCATACACCTAATAGTAGCCACGTATTCAGTAGTTTTTCTATGTCAAGAACTGTTCTAAGAACATCACATACATTTAACTTACTTAATCCTCACAACAGTGTTATAAGGTATGTACTAATATTATCTCCATTTTAGATATGATACACCAAAGCACACAGTAACATGATAACTTTCCAAAGGGCTCACCAGCTAGTTATAGAGCTGGAATTTGAACCTAGGCTGTCTTAACATTTAAGTGACATCTTTCCAAAGCAGAGATTCTCAAACCTATGTGCTAAATGTCCCTTGGAAATTTTTAGATAGGTGGATTCCTTCTGTCCATTTTGCAATATTACTGAATCATAGTCTACAGAATTCAAACTCAGGAATTTGTATTTTTTAAAAGCACACATGGTAATTCTCATGTATGGTCAGTTTTGTAAATGACACGCTGCTCTAGAGGTGACTTCTAAAGCTGTAATTTCTATTTACCCACATAGTTTTGAAGATGATTCAGCCTTTTATCCACAGTATAAGTCGAATTGTTTTGGCGTTTTACAAAATTTTTTTTGTTTATATTCTTTTAGTTTTTATTTCTCCTGTTTCACCCACTGCAGAAAAGGCCGTATTTTTTAGTATGGGATAGTACTTCAGACCAGACAGATCTGAGTTTGAATAATGTCTCTACTACCTCTTTAGCTATAGAACAATTGGCAAAGCCACAAGTTTCTCTGAGTCTCAGCTGTTTTATATGTATAATGAAGGAAATAGGTTTTATTTTGAGGATTAAATAAAATAATACATGTAAAGTTCTTAGCTTGTATAGCTGTTTATTAAATGGTAGCTAGTATATCTATTTAGCAGTCATATATAAAGCTCAAAACTATAAATTCTTTAGGACATATAGCTTTGAAAATATTAAGAGTATTTTATATTGTTCAATTCACTGTTATTTTCAGTAGCACTAAGAAAAAAAATCACTACCTGTGATTTGACACAATGATTTTTATCAATAAGAATTGTTACTTTAGGCTTTTTAAAAGAACCCTTTTAAACTTTTAAAATTATGTTTTATATATATAAACCAAAAAGTATTTCTGGAATTTCTGCATGTTCAGAGTCCAGATCTTCTGAAATCCTTTTAGATTGAGAGCTACTGATGTTCACATTTTCCAACAAAACATCATGACCTGTGCCACAAAGATTTTAACTGAATAGTTTTATTTAATTAAATTACTTAATTTAATTAATAATTGATTTAATTAAATTATTTAATGAAGTAGATTTTTCCAAAGCTTTTATAATGTAAAATTTTAAAGATACAGAGAAATTCAAAGATTAGTAGAATGAACAATTATACATACTCTTCACCCCTCTCAGCCACTAATGTGCCCTAACTGCTGCCTGGCTAACAGCGACTTCATGACAACATCAATTTTAAGTACATCCCAATTTTGGAAATGTTTAAAACAAAATAATTGTGAATCTTAGAATCAAAGAAATACATTTATGTATATTGCATGTATGTAATATGAACACATTATATCTATATGCTGTTTATAAAGTAAGTTCATTTTTATGCCTTTATGCCCATTTTTATGTCCATTTTTAGGCTCAGGGATTTTCAACAGTCTAATGAATACTGACTGATCAATTCTTATCACAACATAGACCATGATTTAGAATACAGAAAAAGTGTCTTGATATCAAAGTTCTGACAGTTTCACTTTCCTTGGATGTTTTCATTTCTTTCTGAGAATTAACTGAAGCTCAACTATATGATCAAGAAGAAATTTAAAAGCAAAATATTAAAAACTTAAACTCTGTTCAGATTTTGCTGCTCAACCTTAGACTTTGTTCTCAATCTCTTTTTGTAGCAGTTTTTACAATCTGTTATGAAAGGACTATTGCTGCCTTATGGTATTGCTTTGAAAAGGTCATTAAAACTTTCATCTACCACCTGACAAGAAACCTACAAACTGGTAACAACAGTTAGAAAGATGTTGGAAAAATTGAAAACACGAAGTATTAACTATTACAGTTCAACAGTGAACCACAGAGGCTTGAAAGCTCATGAAAGAAGCTATTCTATTGAGGTTTCCAGGCTGCCTGAATAGAACCAAATATGTTCAGAACTTTTAGAACTGACTGAAAAGTAAGGATTAGATTGCCTTTCACACAATAAAGTTAGATATAGCATCTCTCATGAAGGAAAATTAATCTCTCAGGATGGGGGAGCATTGCAGACCTATTTACTCTGAAGGATGTATGCTTTTATAAATTGAGAACTAAAACCATTTTTTGGCATATAATTTTCCAAGTAACATATGCTGTGCCTCTTCATACCAGTGAGAGAAAATCAATGTGTACTTATGGTCAAAAAATTCAATTAGTGATTATCAGCAGGAGAATACCAATTAGTTTTTCTTCAGTGATCTGCAGGTTGATTTTCAATTTTGTTTATATTTTTTATCCCTTTAAATGCTTTTCATCCTCAGAATTCCTTCCTAGCTTTGATTTGGGAGTTGACATAATAATCATTCTGCTTTCCTGGAAATGATTTCATGTCCACATTGTCAGCAGCTTTTTCTTCATAAGTGGTGGATGGGGATCTATAAAGAGAAGACTGATCTATAAAGAGAAGACTAGTAGACCATCAATGAAAAACTGGAATCACCCCCACTGTGCATGTTCCAAGAGAATCTCTCTGGGAACTTATACTTCTCGAAAGCAGCTTTTGAGTATAATTAGCTACTAGTTCCACCCCAGAATTTTTGTTCTTCTTTTTCTCCTTTGCATTTAACCAATAGTTTACCTTTGCTAACTAAAACCCCGTGTGTGTTTCATTCTTTAAAGCACGGGATGTTAGAGTTGACTCAGGATTTAGACATCATCTAGTGCTTTGTTCAGTTTGTTCCATGGGGCCCTTTGCGGGGAATAAAAGAAGATCTGGATCCCCTACTCCCATCCCCTCCTCCTCTATCTATTTAATATATTGGTTGATCTGTACGATTTTATTTGAAGAGGATTTCCACCAAGAAGGTTTTAAAAGCGTCATCCAATCTTCTGACTTTATAGACAAGGTAACTAGGAAGGTAAATGATGGGTCAAAGCTTACCTAGTGAATGCAGAGCTGGAGATATAACCTAGACCTTCTCACTTCCAGTCAGTGATCTTTCCACCCCGATACACTGTCTCCAATTGAATATGAGACACGTATTAGTTCAGCTTTGTTTTTTCCTATATATTTTATGCTCATTAGGACTCCTTCTATTATGGATTTCAGAAGCCCCACGTGAACTAGCTTTAGCAAAAAGAATAATTTATTGGCAGAATTCAAGGGAGGTAAATAATTGAACAACCACACTAAGCTTCTGTGGGATGGGGTTGAGGTAAAGGGGGGACTGTTGCAAATGGGACACCTGGAACCTAGGGATTGAGTGCTGAAGGCTTTTCTCTATCTGTTGTTTTTGCCTCTCTCTGTGTTTCTTTTTAATTGTTCTCTTTGCTGCTCCCTCTACATGGTAGAAAACAGCCTGGCCCAGCTTTGAATTTCGAAATTCCAACTTTAACCAACGCAAGGGAAATCGGTCTAATTTAACCATCTCATTCTGAGACCAACATTTCCAGGAATGAAATCTATTTGGTGGGCGTGGATTAGATGGCAGTTACTAGCTGGATGAATTTGGCCAGAGAAACAGCTCCTTTAAAACTGGCTGCTCCCATTGAGACAGAATAGGGAATAGGCCTCTGAGCCAAACTGACTCCATTTTCCCTGCAGAAGACATTTTGTTACTTTTCCACTCATCAGTCATGAGATTCCCCCAGAATGTCCCAAACTGATAAAATAAACAGATAAGAGGGGAACAGATATTCACTGAGTTTCAAAACGCTTTCTCCATGTCTTGTTAAAATATAACTTTTAGCTTATTTAAAACGTTTTATTATCTACTCATCCTTTCTTTTCTTATAATTGTAAAAATTAAGGTACAGATTAAGTTTATGATCCCTTTAGGAGTTCCCATATGTGCGAAAAGCTTCAAGGTGACCACTACAGTGATCTCCTGGGGTGGTGATAATGAGCAACGCTACCATCTTGGGCCTACTGAGCAGGTGCAAGGACCACAGCCCTAACTGAGTATGTGCCCATCATGCAACCAGGAAGAACAAAATGGACCACCTCCAGAGGTGCACAATGATGACACTGGCCTGCACCCCTTGTCCTCTTGCCCTATAAAAAACTCTAGACAGCAGCCTCCTTGGGGACCTACCTCCCTTGTGAATAAGCCTATGTCTTCTGTTAATAAAGCATTGCTTGCTTTACTGCTTGGTGCACTGTTCATTTGACTGTTCATATGACTTTGGGACCCAAGATCCTAATTTGGTAACACCATGAAACTAGTAGATGAGGGCACAAGAGAGGAGGGATGGTAGTTTCCAGAAAAATGAGAGTTTGGAGAAAAAAGAAGCCCGGTACAACAGTACATGTATGTTTGCCTTAAAGATACACACAAAAGAAGAACTTTTATATTACTTTAAAATTGATTTATTTAATAGGTTTTGTAAAATTAAAGAGGGCAATGATTCTTTTCTAAGTGCCGTATGTAAATTCCGTCTCTCTAGCACTTGAAAGACAAGGGGGGGGGAATGTATCCCCACAGTGCTGAGAACATTATGTCACAAAATCGGTGCTGACTTAATACATATTGAATTAAGTTAAATTAATAAAGAATTAATTATTCATCATTTTCAAACGAATTAATTATTTATTTTTTGGCTTCAATATAGTCTATCCAAATAAGAACACTGGCCTTTAGAAAAGTGAAAGTAATAGTACAATGTTATGAGAACATATTTACCTAGATTTGAAATCTGATGTCCAGGATGTAGCTTCCACCTCCACCACTTAGTTGATGTTGTGGGCATGATGAAATTTGAGCCTGTTTTCTCATCTATAAAATGAACTAAGTGATTTTAAAAATTTATTCTAGAAAAAATGCTATTAAAGTCACAAATGTTTAATATTCCAATAGTAATAAGTATATGTGATCTGTTCACACACCAAGTAATGTTTTAATTCTATATTCTTAGTGCATTAAATGTTTCAAACTCCTCTTCTGTTAGCACAATTTCCTGAGATTACAGTTGATCAAATAGGAAAATTCAAGTAACACTTTGTGATTTCCTGTGCATTGAAATTGGTGAATCATGAAATATTAGGGTTGGACGACAACTTAAAGATCAGATGCATTCTCTCCCAAATCAAGAATAAATTCTACAGTATCCCTGAGAAGTGGTCATCTAGCCAGTAATGAGGGAAACTTAGTATTTAATTGAAATGCCTATTCAAATGTTGGATCACTCTAATTGTTACAGAGATTTTTCTTTTATTGAGCTGTAATCTGCCTTCCTGTAATTACCTCTTATTGTTATTAATTCTGCTCCCTGGAGCAAAACAAAACCAGTTTTTTCTTTCTTCCACAGACAGCCTTCAAATCTGTTAAGGTATTATTTCTTTTCTAGCAACTAAATATTCTACTTCATTTAACTGTTCTTTGATAAAATTTTAGCATTGCATTCTTCTGTATGTAGTCCATTTTATCACACTGGACTTGTCATAAACCAGTGATGGGATCTCATAAATATGAGGAATAATAGGGCTATAACTCTTTGGGAATTGGATGCGATATTTCAACAAGTGAGTGTAAGATGCCAATCACGCCTAAGGGAGCTACTCCCTATTATTGTTTCACCACTGAAAACATAAGGGGGCAGAATCCTCAGACTTTAGTTAAATAAATTTCTATCTTGACTGTGTCTGTCACCCTAGTAATAATATAATTTTTTTACAATCCAGAGTTTGAGACTTTGTATTTATCCTAGTTGAATATCACTGGGTCACACTTGGTACATGTGGTAACCATAAAAATAGGCCATGCAAACAGTTGAGGAGCACAGTTGACTGACAGCTCTGGCCCCCACCCGTCTGGATCCACCAATGTATTTGCACAGTGGTCATGTTACTCACGGCTGCTCCCAGTAAATGACTGAATACAGTGGGGGTCAGGGGCAGTAACAGTGCAAGAAGCTCTGGCTCAAGGACTCCCCCCCTCTCAGCCAAAATTTTATTAGAACTATGCTGTAGTCTGAGAAACTTTCTACCCCAAACTTCCTTCCCCTTTTGCATATGTCAGATTTGCCTTACAGTCTGAAACCTCTCTCTGTCTACTCCTGCTTCTTCCCTTTTATTGTTAGCAGGTGTTTTCCCCAATAAAGCTTTTGCAGCCCAATTTCATTTTGACATCTGCTTCTCAGAGGACCTAAATTACACAGGCGGTATTAGGAGTGGTCCACGAAACCAGGCAGTCACATGGGATTTGAGGACTGGTTAATTCACCACCTAGTTGGCAAAGAGGAAGCCATTCTGAGTAGTAAGTGGAACATAGCCAGCTCCTGGCTCAGGGCAGCAGCTTGATTGCTGAAAAATTTCATGGATAGTGACCTGGAAAAATATCCCGGTGGAGGGGAATACAACAAAGAGGGGAAGATGAGATACAGCCAAGAAGCACACTCAGGATTTGACAGAGACACAGAGCTCCAGTGTCTTCTCGGCCAAGGCAGGTCTGTTTGTAGAAGTAGAGATAACCCCCAACCTTTCTGGTAAACAATACCAGATACTTAGGACTTTCCGTTACCAGGTGCTTGAGACTTTCCGTCGCCAGAAGATTAGGACTTTCAGCTGCCAGGGGGAAGGGACTTTCCAAAGAGCCCAAAGTTCACCCAGTTCCAGGAGGGGCCTAACTGCAAAAGGGGTGGGCTATTAGTCAATTCCCCAGTTCCTCGTCTGTGTACCACCCCACTGAAGGCCACCAATGAAATTAAAAGTCACCCCAGATGTCCAATAAGCTGTGTACGACTCACCCTGTTGCCAAAGGCTGCCTACCAAACTGTATAAAAAATGATTGAGTTAAGAGCTTGGGGCTGCTTCTGTCCTGAAAATGGAGCGACCCCAGCATGCTGGAATAAAAACCTCTTGCTTGATTGCAGCGGTCTCAGTCTCGTGGTCTTTGTGAGGTGAGCCATCCTGGTGTGTGTGGGATTTGTGCATGGTGCACGGGTCTTACATGTTGTGCTAGGTTCAGGGCCCTGATCTGGTGTCCTGAAATATGGGATTGAGATGCCTTGATGAATGCCTCTGGGGATGTTGGCTCTGGAAAACCTACTCGGCTTGCAGAGGTCCTGAGGCCTCTAGTGAGAGCTCTTATATTACTCCCTAGTAAGTGCTAGCATTTCTTCAAGCTAGAGGATGCTGCAGAACCTCCACACACACACCCCCAGGCAAATTTTGCCAGTCCCCCTCCATTTCCACCTTCTTTCCTGGCTTCCAGGCCAATAACTAAGAAGAAATCTCAGCATAGCCCAGCTAAGTGTATGCTGGTCCTATTTTGGGAGAAAAGAGATTATTTACCAGAGGAACTACAATATTTAGATAGAGTATACCAGTAAGATCCAGGTGAGTTCATATACCCTACGTTAGGGTTTTGATGATGTTTGATCAAGGAGATAATTATAAACACAAGTCTTTTTATTTATTTTAACATACATTGTAATTGTACATACATATGGGGTACAATTTGATGTTTTGATGCATATATAGGTTGTACAATAATCAGGTCAGGATATTTCATGTATCAATCACCTCATGCATTTGTCATTTCTTCTTGGCTAAAACATTCAAAAGCCTCTCCTCTAGCTCTTATGTAATATACAAACTTAACTGTTAACCATAGTCACCCTACTAAAGAATACAAGTCTTGATAAGCAAAAATTCATTCAGTTGGGGTCATTTACTTTGTATGCAGGAATTAACACCCTGGCAAGGACCCCAGAAGGCTAAGTCACTGCCAGGTGGCTCTTAGATGCACAGAGAAAACAATAGATCAAGCTGAATGAAGTGGAAATGCCTGAATTGCCTTTACAGACAGAAAGGAATAATGAAACCAATGGCAGAGGACATGTTGGAATGGATATATTATGTGAAACCAGACATTCCAGAGGGTTATGCTGCATGAGAAGGTCCAGAGGATACGCAGTCACCAAGGCTATCAGGAATTACTGGTAAAAGGGGCACCAGAATCACTAAGAAATTTAGTGGTGACTGATCTGTGAGCCAGGGCTGAGAGGTGGTCACAGAGCTCATTAATATCCATGTGGACGATGGGATCTGAAAGTAATAGAGTCCAGGTGGCAGCTCCTAACTGCTAGAGTCCAGTACACCACAATTAGCATAATGACTAGCAAGGCAGGAGTGGCAGCCAAGAAGGCCTCACCATCAAGGAGTCACAGAGCTGGTTAATAGAGCACAGGCAGCCAACAAGCATGCTGATTAACAACTACAGCCAGGAAAAGACAAGAATGGAGGAACAAGAGGCTGAGTGTATTGGCTCTAATAAGAAGTCACTATAGCTCACTCGGCTCCAGGACCTGCACCGATTTTCGGATTCAGAACCTGAAGAAGTAGCTGGTCTTTAAGAGGAAGCAGCCTAAAATCCTATGGCAAGTATACATGGTAATGATTTCCCCTGGTTCTTCCCCTATATGGACCTACAGCTGTTTATTTGGGTAAATGGGGAATACACAGACATTTAGAGGACAGTGGGGTACAAGTCTTGAATTGACATTGGTGTCTGGAGTCTAAAACATCATCGTGGTCATTTATGACCATTTCATACTGGGTCTATTTGTGTCTGTGGACCTATACAGTGGTCATTCTTCCAGTATCTGAGTGTGTAATGGAATCAATTTACTAGAAAGTTGGAAAAACCCTTTGGGTCCTTGGCCTGTGGGATGAGAGATATTATAGTGGAGATGGCCAAATGGAAATCTCTAAAATTTTCCTCATTGTCTCTAGCCTAGATAGTAAATTAAAACAATATTTATCCTATGGGCAATGGCAGATGTTAGTGCCACTACAGAGCCATAAAAATACAGAAGTAGTTGTACCTACTATACTCCTGTTTAATTCATCAGCCTGGCCCCTGCAGAAACCAGGTGGATCTTAGAGGATAACTATAGACGGCAAGCTCAGTCAGGTAGTAGAACAGATCACATTTATATTGTCAAATGTGGTATCATAACAGGAGCAGATTGATAAGACCCCAAGTACATGGTAGGTGGCCATTCATATGGGGACTGTGTTCTTTTCTACTGTAATTAGAAAAATGGAATAAAAAAAAAATATTTGTTTAAAGTTTGATCTTGGTAACTTAACTCTCCTGTCCTCTTTGTAATATAATCCAAAGGTATCTGAAGTACGTGTATGTCTCACCAAACATCACATTGATCCATTACATTGATTACATCATGCTGATTAGACAGGTCAAGTACAAGGCGGTTAGCATGACTGAGGCCTGGGTCAGATACAGGCACTCCAGCAGGTGAGAAATAAACACTACAAAGGCTCGGGGAATTACCAGCTCAGTGAAAATTTTAGGGATCCAGTAGTTAGTAGCTAGTGGCTATCCATTTGTTCTGACATCATTTACTGAATAATCCATTTTCTGTGTATGATTTGACACACTGCTCTTATAATACACTAAATTCAATGCATACGTACTCTTGTAGTTTTTACTGTTCCATTTACCTATTAATCTGTGTGCTAGTCCACATTGTTTTTTTCAAGATTTAAAATATGATTTAATATTGAGTTAGACTGAACTCCTTTTATCCTTTCCTTCTTTCTGTCAGAATTTTTCTAGTTATTATTTGTTTTTCTATATTAAATTAAGATCAGCTCATCTATTGCAAGTGAAAACACATTTGTTATTAAAATAGGATTGCATGAAACGTACACATTAACTTAGACATAGAGCCATGCGTCGCTTAATGATGGGGATTCATTCTGAGAAATGTGTCATTAGGCAGTTTTGTAGTTGCGTGAACAACATAAAGTATACTTACACAAGCCTAGATGGTGTAGCATACTGCACACCCAGACTATATGGTATAGCCTATTGCTCCTAAGCTACAAACCTGTACAGTATGTTACTGTACTGAATACTCTAGGCAATTGTACCACAATGGCTATGATGTCACGAGGCAATAGGGATTTTTCAGCTCCATTATAATCTTATGAGACCACCGTAGTAAATGCAGTTTGTTGTTGACCGAAATGTCCACATGCAGTGCCTGACCGTAATTACATGTTTGTAATGTGCATCTGCCTATCTCAGAACATGGGTGATTTCCATTTTATTCCAGGCTTCTTTTGGGAGATTACTACTTTGTATGTTAAAAAGTACATGAATTTTTAATGTTTATTTTTGAGTAATTTATTTTTTAGTTGCTATTGTGTGTGTGGTCTTCTCTTCCACTATATATTATGACTATTGATTATATATATATGTGAACTATTAATTCATTTATATATTTTTTATTTGCTTATTACTTAATACTCTTACATTTTTGTGATTATTTGCTTTTGGCAACAAAATTGCAAATTGTTTTGATTCTCTTTTTAAAATAAGTCTTCAATCATTTATTCTTCAAAAGTTTGTTATAATTCATAGTGAAACAATGTTATCCTGATGCTATTTGGAAAGCTTTTTGGACAATTTTTCCTTAAGTTTCTTAAGTTGGATGCATCATTCATCTATTTTCTTTCTTTTCTTGGAATTATTTAAGGTCTCGTTTAAATAATTACAGGACATTTTAACCAATTTCTCATTTAATACTATGCAAAATTATTCTTGTCTTTGTGTTTCATTTAAGTTTTGCCGTTTTTCCTGTCCATAAAGAGCATTTGCATACAGTGAGCATGAGTCTCTTAGGATTCTTTTGATATGGCGATGTTTATCCTAATCACTTCTTTTGTATATTTGTGATTTCTCCATTTAAAAAATGAATTATTTTATTATTGCTTTATCTTATTGCTGTTCTTTTAAGAAACAATTTTGGACAGATTTACTGGTTTAATTATTTTTCTTTTTGCAATTTATTCATTGTTTTAACTTACTGTTTTTCTTTTTTTTTTTTTCTCTAACAATTTTTCCCTAAGTTTCTTAAGTTGGATGCATCATTCTTCTATTTTCTTTCTTGGAATTATTTAAGGTCTCATTTAAATAAAGTATTTAAAGCTGTAAATTTTTCTTCAAGCACAGCCTTAATAGATTTCATGAATTGCATGTGTAATATTTTCACCATTATAATTTTCTGAATATTCCAAAATTTCAGTTTAGATTTTCTGCTTAAATAATTGTCTAAGATAAAGTATTTTTAAAACTTTCAGGTTTTAAGGCCTTTTCTTCTTTAGTTTTCAAATTAATTTTGAGTATTTTTGTACAGTGAAGAGTGAATATGACCTATAGTACTACTTTGGCATTTACTGAGGTTTTCTTTCTAATAAATGGTCAATTATTGCAAGTGTTCCATAACAACTTGAAAAGAAGGTCTATTCTGTCTTTTCCAGGTTTGGAGTTAGTATACATCAATTATATTTACCCTTTTATTCATGTAATTTAAATCTCGAGTATATGCACTGATTTATTTATTTGTTTTATTTATTTATTTATTTATTATTTATTTATTGTTCACCTGGACTATGGTGAATTAAGAAGAACAAACCCAATATTTCCATTATTAATGTATCTTTGTGTCTTTCTCATTGTGTCTAGGAGGTTTTTGTTTTATAAATGTTGATGGCATACTCTTTGATGAAAATGTATTAATAACTTTTGTATTTCTACTTTCCACATTAAAAAGGACTCTACTTTGTCTCATGTAATGCATTTTGCACTGAATTAGACTTTGATCAATATAAAGAAAATGATTCCTGTTTTTAAAACTTATTTTTCTAGTGCACATCGGTCAATCTTTTAAAATTTTAATTGTTTTGAAACATTTTGCTTTACAGTGTCTTTTTGTTCATTAGAGTTGGGTTTTATTTTGTGATTTATTCAAATTTTTTTAATAGGTGAATATAGCCCATTTAGGTTCAATAGTATGATAAAAATATTTGGTCTTAATTCTGTTGTACTTAAAAAAATTTTAGTTGGTAATAACACAAAATTAACCATTTTAAAGTAAATGGTATGGTGTCACTTAGTACACTCACAATGTTGTGCAACTACCTTGTACTTTTAAATAAACTTCGTAGCTTATTTTAAAATATGTTGTATAGGTTTAATAAAATCCTATACTGTGTTTCCCTTGCTTGTATGAGTGTGTTTCTATCTTAAGATTTTTTTTTTTTTTGGTCTAATTCTACCTTTATAACTAAAACTTTATTTAGTGCATTTAATCCTGTTTCCTTCCTTTAACAATATTATGCCCCATTACTCAAAAATACACATGTATTTATGTCTTACCTTTAGAAAAAGCTACCCAATTACCTCTTGGTTGGATGAACTGCATCTTCTTAAGAAAGGCTCATAGGAACATTTTATTACCTGGTTCTTACATGGTCACTGTGGTTGATGGATTACATTTCTTTGCTTGTAAGACAGTGTATTAGTCAGGGTTCTCCAGAGAGACAGAATCAATACGATATGTTATAATTATATAAGAGGGATTTATAAGGAGAATTAGCTCACGTGACTATGAAGTCAAGTCCCACGAGAGGCCGTCTATAACCTGGATGCAGGTAGCGTGGCTCATTCCAAGTCCAAAGGCCTCAAAACCAGGGAAGCTGATGGTGTCCTTGGTGTAAATTCTGGAACCCAAAAGCTGAAGAGTCTCAAGCTCTGATGTCCATGGACAGGAGAGAAGAGTGTGTCCCAGCTCCGGCAGATCAAGAGAGAGCTTCACCTCTTTCTTCTGTCTTTTTGTTCTCTCCAGACCCCCAGCAAATTGGATGGTTCCCACCCACGCTGAGGGTGGGTCTTTCACACCCAGGCCACTCAGACTTTCATACTAATCTCTGCTGGAAACACCACCATGGACACACCTGAAAAGATAGCTTTACCAGGTGTCCCAGCATTCCTTCATCTAACCAAGTTGACATCTAGAATTAACCTTCACAAGTCCACCCCTTGTCAACTTGGTGTCCATACTGTCTCCTTAAATCACACTTAATTTTCAAATGGTACAATAACATAATAATTTCACCTAACATGATACACTATCCTACGTACAACAGGAAATGCATTATTCCCCTTTCCAATAAGAAAAAGGTAAAGTCCTTAAATGATAGTTACCCTTCTCCCAATATCCCATAACTTAAAATTGCAAATACTATGAAGTAAGGTTAACAACACTTAATGCTGGTATAAAGTCAGTAAGTCTCATGGTACATGATAGAGAACAAGAGGAACAAAAACGAAGATAATTGCTTAATATGTGTACAGTATATATACATAGAGACATATTCTTAACACAAGAGGGAGAACAATTACAATCCTCGTGTCTGTAACTTGTCACATGGTTGAAGCTGGTATTTATAACTACCTTCTTCCACTACCCATTCTGTATTCCCTTTGCCTTCAGCAAGCACCTCAGCAGGTCGTGGTTCTTTACCCAGTGGAGTGACCCAAACTTTCATCCCTGAAGAGTCTGGGCCATTTGTAGTCTTGCCTGGATTTGGTTGTCGTAATTTTCCATTGACCTTAATCACAGGGCATGGTAGTACTAAGAGACATCCTAAGGGATCTCCTGTATTCCAGATATAATCTTCCTCACCTCCATTGTGAAGTAGTAGTCCAACTTCCCCTTGATAGTCTGGGTCAATCACCCCAGTCAACATGGTAATTCCTTTCTTAGCCTGTTGATTCAGAGGCATGAGGAGCCCAAAGTGGCCAGGTGGCAGCTTTAACTTTCAGTTCAATGGGATCATTTTTGTGTCTCCTGATGGAAGCATTCCTCCCTCTGGAACCAAGGCCTCTAGACCAGCAGAGCATAAAGCTGTGAGGACAAGAAGCAAAAATTTTGCTAATGGGTCCCTAGGGATAATGGTTAGTGGTGCCACTTCCGTTTCCACCCCTTGATTCCTGGACATAAATCCTGGCTATGGGAGAGACAATACCATATAGTAAGTGCTGATTTAGAGCATATACAGCCTGCTGGAGAACTTTGCCCCAGTCCTGCAGGGTATTGGCACCAAGCTGGCATTGTAACTGGGACTTCAAAAGGCCATTCCACCATTCTATCAGACCGGCTGCTTCAGGATGATGGGGAACATGTTAAGACCAGTGAATTCCATGAGCATGAGCCCATTGCCACACTTCTTTAGCTGTGAAGTGAGTTCCTTGGTCAGAAGCAATGCTGTGTGGAATGTCATGATGGTGAATAAGGCATTCCATGAGTCCACGGATGGTAGTTTTGGCAGAAGCATTTCGTGCTGGGAAGGCAAATCCATATCCAGAGTAAGTATCTATTCCAGTAAGAATAAAACGCTGCCCCTGCCATGATGGAAGTGGTCCAATGTAATCAACCTGCCACCAGGTGACTGGTTGATCACCCCAGGGAATGGTGCCATATCGGGGGTTCAGTGTTGGTCTCTGATGCTGGCAGACTGGGCACTCAGTGGTCGCTATAGCCAGATCAGCCTTGGTGAGTGGAAGTCCATGTGGCTGAGCCCACGCGTAACCTCCATCCCTGCCATGACGGCCACTTTGCTCATGTGTCTACTGGGTGATGACAGGGGTGGCTAGAGAAAGAGGCTGACTAGTATCCACAGAATGGGTCATCCTGTCCACCTGATTATTAAAGTCCTCCTCTGCTGAGGTCACCTTTTGATGGGCATTCACATGGGAAACAAATATCTTCAGATCCTTTGCCCACTCTGAGAGGTCCATCCACATACCTCTTCCCCAAATTTCTTTCTCACCAATTTTCCAATCATGTTCCTTCCATGCCCCTGACCATCCAGCCAAACCATTGGCTACAGCCCATGAATCAGTATGTAATCGCACATCTGGCCATTTCTCCTTCCAGGCAAATTGCACAGCCAAGTGCACTGCCCAAAGTTCTGCCTTCACAGACAGTAACCCTTTTTATAAAATCTTTGGCTCACACCCTCTTTCCTTGCATATTTCAGAAGTATTATTCTACTTTGCTTTGTTTCTAATGGTGTCATGAAAAAGACTAAGGCTAGCCTGGCTGTATCTCCATTTATAAGTGACTTTATCTATCTGCCTGGTTGCCTAAAGGATACCATCATTATCTTTGAAGTGCAGTGTATTTACCAGCATATGTCTTTGTTAATTTTCTGGTCAATTGTCATGGGATGCAGTTTGTCCTTTCAATATGTGATTTACACCCTCTTATATTTTAAAAATTAGATCTTCAAATATTTCTCTGTTTACTCATTTAACTTCATAGAGGACCAATTAAGGGTACATTTTAATTTCCTTTGCTAATCTCCATAGCTTTTTTTTCCCTGTAATCCTTTTAAACTCTTTTATTATTTTCACTTTATTTTGTCATCCATGGCTTTGTTTTTTAAAATATTTATTCTCATTGTGATCCTCAAAATTTGTCCTACCCTTTGTGATAGCTTTATTTTTTTTTCTTTTACTTTTTTCCTGAGTTATGCCAACCCCTTTTCATTCTTTGTTGAAATCGTATCATTTTTTTCCTTGAGTACTTTCACGTTTCACAAAAGTGAAAAGATTAGAATGATTAATTCCATTTATTTACATATTTTAATAATAAAGTTTTGGCAAATTTTGATCTGTTCTATGAGAACATTTTTCTGCTGTGAGTTTGTTTCCAGCTGCATGTAACAGTAAAATCCCAAGTGACTATGGTTCAAAACGTATTCCTCACTCATGTGAACTTCTTCTACTGGTGGTAGGCAGCCTGGAGCCGGTGAGGATCCACAAAATTGTCAGTCACCTCAGGTCCTTCTGCCTCACTGCACCTCATCTTGGCTAAAAATTCAACCAGGAGGATGAAGGGAAAAGAAGTTACCACTTTGCTCATCGGTAAACTTTTCAGAAGTTCCACCTGACACTTTGCTCTTATCTCTTTGACCAAACTTATTCAAGGGGCCATGCGTATCTGAAAAGGAAACTGAAAAATACAGTTTCTCAGCAGGGTGGCTGTGTGGCCGTTATTACTGAGCACTGGCACTACAATATCCTTCAGCTGCCTTTTTCTTTTCCTGTTCCTCCTCTTGCCCTGTCTTTTCTTTCTTTCTTTCTTTTTAGATTATTCTTCATTTAGGGAGGTTTTCATTTGTTTGTTTCGTTTTGTTTTTGTTTTCTGGATTGGCTATTGTTTAAAGTTTCATGTGGGGAAGGGGAGGACACAGCCTAGGACCATAATTTGCATGAGAATTGTTTATCCATTACTTCTCCACAGCCAAGGACAAGTAACCATGAATCTTTTCTCCCAATATAAAGACTCTTCTCTGGAACCTTGTTTGTGATGTTCTATACTGTGAATTCTGGTTTTACACTTCAGGGTATGCCTCTCGATCTCAATAATGGTATTTTGCTGGTTCTTCCTGAGATCTATAGCCAATGCCAACTCGTCCAGTGCAGTCTTTTTTTTTTCCAACCTTTTTTTATGCGCCCACCTGTTTCATTTCTATTCTGTTAAGCATCATCCCAGCTCTTTGAAAATGTGGAGCTTCAGTTGACTCTAGTTTTGCCAAAAAATAAATTTATATCTTTGTTTCACATCTCCATGTTGCTTATGAATAATTTCCAGGAAGAAAAGGATAAAATGCTGACTTTTGTCACCATATTCAAACTGGTGGGCCAAACCATTACTTTCACAATCTATCCTATAATTGTTTTGTTACAATATCAAGCATCTTCTTGGCTTTGAAAATGAGTTTGCCTCATTATTAACAGTTTTCTGGTGCTTCTTTCAGTCTTTATCATTTCCCAACTTGTTGTCCTAACTCTGAACAATTAGTTTTGCAAATTCACTCAACACCATATATCATTATCTAGTGGAACCAGATATTTGAATTCATTGAAAGCAGGTTTTCTCTCAATTCCTTGGCTAACTTGGATTTCAATTTCTGTTTTATAGCATTTGTTCTTTTCTCTAAATTCCATTCTATTTTTTTCTATTCTGTTCTAATCTTTTTGCTAGGATAAAAAGGCAGAAGCAAACTAAGAACGGAGAGGTCCTACTTCCTCTCTGTCCTCTATTAACATGGTTATCTTCCCCGTGCAGCAGCACGCTATCCCAGTCTGTGAAGAAGAAAAGAAGCACTGATTTTCAAACAGGAACCTGGCTTAAAAAAAAAAAAAATTCTTACCTTGTTTTCTAGGCACTTATAAAATGAAATATACAGTTTGGAATCAGCTATCCTGCCCAAGTGTTTAATTATTGTAAATAAATGCTAGAATGAGTATGGTGATTTAATATTTTATACAGATGAATGAATTTCTTCCTTTTGCTCAACATTCTTACCCTAGACGTTTAATTACACAATCTTTATCATTTGTTCTCTTTACTTCACCTCTCACTGTCATCCAGCCTCTAACACACTATGATTCTTTCTGGACATTAATGCCTAAGATTCTCCCTGAGACTGTATTTCCTGGTATTAACCACATTAATGTATCTCTTTGTTACCTAATTTGGAGCCCCAGACTACCTATGTCTGAATCATTCATTTGTATCTTCACAAGGTTGTTATGTTGCTTAACTCATGTTGCTAAAAATCATCATTTTGGCTTTCTATCTTTTGCTCTACCTCAAAACTCCCTAATTTTATTCACTTCTTCCTGTATCACATTTTTAAACTGGAAAACTAACCCTTTCTTCAAGCAAAAATTTATATGGAAGCAAAAATGTGAAACAGCTATACGATATTTTAAATACATGTTTGAAATTATATATATCCATGAGCAAGTTAGAATCCTCTCTCATGGCAGCTTTAAGAAAAGGGAGAAGGGGTGGCTACTATTTCAGCAAAGAAAGCAATATAATATAGGGGAAAGTCCTGACCAGACAATGAATAAAAAGCAAAAGCCCATCCCTTCTGGCCAAGTGATTTGTGATGAGATGATAGAGACAGAGAGATGAAAGGCAGGAAAACTTGGGTCCCATTGCCTCTGCAGATTTCAGTTTGGACAGATAGAGGCATGTTCAATATGTTAGTGAGATTCCTTTCCCTAGATTCAGGTGTAGGGTTTTGTGAGGAAAGCTCTGTATCAGACAGTTCTCAGTCAACACAAGGCATATTCAGGAGAGTTGAGGCAGAGGGAGTGCCTTTCTTGCACAATCGAGCCTTCCTCCGTTCTCTGCAAGTCTCCATGTTGAATTAAGGGCCAGCAGGCCTGCCAGGGCTTCACAGGAGTGGGAGGCATAGGCCCATACCACAGAGGCCTCACCATCGACACCCCAGACAGGGGCTGGATGAAGTATGTGGCGGACACCCAGAGGCATCTGCAGGGCAACAGGAAGAGAGAGGAGAGAGAGTCAGCAGGGTGGGGCTCCTGAGCCCTGGCTGTGCCAAAGAATGCACCATTGTTTCCTCAACCACGGACATCAGTAGCTGCGCAAAGAAAATTCCCAGGCATTCAGTCGAGCCAAATGTAGCTCAGAAGATGCCGGCAAGAGCTTAACTAAGTATCAGCAGAAGACAAAAGCATCCTCTGATTGCCCTGAAATCGTATATCCCCCTCTCTTCTGCAGCCCAATGCCATTTTGAAGAGGAGCAGGGGCAAAGGGGAGCTCTGTGTCAGATGCAGCAACTGCGTTAAACCACATAGTTTACTTAAATCATTAGATTGGACTAAACTTTGAATGTAGTTTGATTAATTTTTGTTGTCTCTCTTTGTGTGTGTGTGTTCTGACAATAGGTAGGAATGGCTCATGAAAAAGGTCAGAAAAATTTTAGACAAAGGACCTACTTTTTTTTTTAATGAAGTTATAATTTAAATTAATTTGCAACATCTCTCAAAAGATGATGGCAGAAGTGCTCTGATTAAATCTGTGGTGATGGGTATATATGAGGGTACTTCAAAAAGATCATAGAAAGATTTATTATCTTTTAACTCTATTTTTCCATAAACTCTTTGAAGTAACCTTATATTTATTTCAATATATTTTTCCAATAAAATTATACTATTTCTATATTGATATTTACTTTCAATTTATATTTACTTTTAAAATTTTATGAAAAATTCCAAACATAGAGAAAACTGAAAAAAATATATAGCAGATATCAATTTTTGTGCTTTTTACCCTTATTTCTATAACTGGGAATTACCAAACCTATCTTATACAACCTTCCATTATGTTTGCTTCATTTATTTTATTTAGGTGAAGTTCTCTATTTACTGTAGTATGTTTGTATCTATTAGAAATTTTAAAGTATCATTATTAATAAGTATCCTTTTAACTTTTACTACTTTTATTGGGATAGTTATTGTTTGGGTTAGTCCACTAGTTATAACTGCATAAATTTTGAGTGGTCTAGTCAAATCCTATTTTTTCCTCACAAGCTCTATAATCTATAACATATGATTTTATAGAATACATGGTTGTTCATTTTTTTCAGGATTACTAACATTATGTCATTTGAGAAATATCTATATATACAATTAGAGAAGGGGAACTAATTAGGTAGGTGACCATTTCTACTCCTGTCCCCAAAACCAGAACAAAGTATCATGTTTCCTGCTCATAACTAGAGGCATTCCAGCTTGCATTCCACCTGACTCCCTCATTCTTTTTTCCGTTACAAAAATATGAATTCTACTCTGTCTTGTCCTTCTGCCCTTTCACATACCTCCATAAATAATTTATTTCATTCTCCTCCTGATGAATTGCATTTGTCTGCCATCTTCTCTAGCTTACCAAGAACATGCTTAATTAGGATGTCATGACTCCAAAATCATGTTACAGGTTTTATTTTATTAGTTCAACTATTTAGTGAGATCTTAGAGAATACCCAGAAAAGACAAACCAAAGATCTCACAGAAAGACTTCAAGGACACTGAAGAAAGACTTCAGTTGGCACCACCATGGTCATAACTTTGGGGCAACAATGTTGCTATCTCCATTAAGAGTGTGGCTATGCAGTCAGACACCTGGGTTCAAATCCTGGCCCCACTCTATCCTGGCTGGGTGACCTTGGACTAATTCCTTACCTTCTCTAACTCCCAGTTATACTGTCTAAAAAAAGGACCATCTTCCTGCTGAGATTATTATGACATCCACTGTGATATTTATTGAAATAATGCCTATAAAACCCTGGGAACATGCCTGATGCAGAAATATTAACTATTATTAACATAGTATGAGTTTTTAAACGCACAGTTGGGGAAAAAAAGTTTCCTGAACTTCTGAAGAGTAATTTCACTGCTGGGTAAGCCCAGAACACAGCCATTTCTTAATATTGCAAATAATAGAACACAGAACACAAATACATAGATTTGGACTGTGACCTTCATTGTGGAAACAACATAATTTTCTTTTATGTACCGTTATATTCAGTTAAGTGTTCTTTTCATCACGTTTACAAAAGCTCAAAAAGGATCTCTTGGCTTCATGCCCCCACCCCCATAGTAGTGTTAAGAGTTAATTTCTCTTATATACTTGCTTTTGGCTAAACACTGCTTTGCCCTCGCCCACACCCTGTCTCTCGTGAGCACTTACTCTCACACAAAATGGCTTGCTGTCACACAGGCACACCCACATCAGCAGCCTGAAGAGCCGCTGTGAAAGCAGGAATGGAAATTGGGGAGATTTTGCAGTCTTTCACATGTGTGTTACCAAGGAAACCATCTATGTGTTAGCTGACAGTCTAGCTGGCTTTTGTTTTGTGTCTTCAATTCCATATGAGCAAAATAGAAAGCACTCAGATTTCTGAAGGATATCTCATAAACAATAGTTAAACTCTAATAAAAAATATATATATATATAAACCCCACCAGTACTGGAATATAAGTAACAGAAGTACAAGTAGACATTTCAGTACAAACCAAAATTTATTGTAAACCTTGATAAAAACACATTTGAGATTTTGTGTACAACAGCCAGATAGTTTACAGAAAGCAGGGAGCTCACTGTACAGCCCAGCGGAGGTATCACTGATTTATTTTCAATTCCAACGTGATTGTTATCATAAAGATACTATCAGGTGATAGGTGAAAAAGCAGAAGACTGGTCCTTACCCCGAATTCACCCTTAATATCTTGGAGTCTCCATTACCATAGGTTTGAAATGGATGTGGGGCTACTTTCTCTGTCTACCTTATAGGGTTTTTTGGAACCTCAAGTTAGAAAACGGATGTGAAGTGCATTGTAAACTGCTGAATTTCTATTTAAATATATACATATATGTGACTTTTATAATATAATTTCTCAAGATATTGAAAAAGTACAAAGTCAAATTATTTTTTAAAAAAAGGAATATAGTGAGTATTCATCCACACTAAGAATGAGAAAAATAAAAAATGCTGGGGATTTCTAAGTCAAAAGGTTTCAAACTTTATGTATAGTGAGATTGTTCTGAGTAGAGAGGATAAGGACCTAGAGATTATAATGGTCTCGTGTCTGTAATTTCTAATTAAAGTCTTTCCCTGCTATAGATTATCCTGATGGTGCTAACAGATCATCCTATCAGTGCCTTGATCAATAACTTAAATATCTCTGTGGTCTTTTATGCCTGCTTTTTAAAATCTTTCATAATGTAATCTCAATCTCTTCAACCTCATGTCTGTTTATGTTCAACATGGTATTCTTGCTAGAACAGATTCTTGCTAGATACACTTTATCTTATACCAAAATCAAGTCATAATCATTTCTACGTCATTAACTATGGAGCATGTGTCTTTTATTTTTTACATTCACTGCACACGGCAAATGGTGCTGACCATAGAGTAGAATCTTCATAAGTATGTGTTAATTTCTTTTGGACTGACAGCATCTGCCTGCTCAGAATAGTTCATGTCACTGCCTGTGAGGTCATTGTTAATTTGTCAATCAATATGTTTTAAAAACCTAGATTCTAAATTTAGAGAAAACTGTAGAATTAATGCTACAAAATGATGGAATGTATTTTGGTCCAAACTCATTGCAACAATATTATTTTTTTTCTAGTAATCCGTTTATCCTCCTAGTTAACTAAAGAGTTCTTATTACTTATCCTGATGGCAGCCACTTTTGCTTGCCACGTTAATATTTGTTGGTAAACGCAATATTTATAAAACCAAACAAAATAAATTACTATAGTGTGTAGAAAAGATTTGAAATCTCACAATAGCATGTGTTCAAATCTTGTTTCTATCTACAAGAAGATGTTTATCTTGTCTCAATGAATTAATCTAAAACTGGGAGAATAATACCAACTCGATTCAGTTGTAGCAAGATTTTGTATATGATATATGATACATATATGATTTTATATGTGTGTGTAAATATATATAATATACATGTAATATATGGAAATATATGTAATATATGGAAAACCACAAAACATTGTAGCAGTACTTAATACACGGTCAACAAATGGTGGCAAGTTACCAAAAATCCTGAATGCTAACTTAAATTTTAATCTCTAGATTATCAGAACATCTGGGAACCCTCTCCTTTTTGAAGACTGGCTCCACTTAAAATATTCTATAAAAATTAGTAAAGACTCACAGTTTTAAAAGTTCTTAAACAACAACAAGCCCAACTCCTCACTTCCTGATATCTCAGATAATTTGGAGGCAGAGATCATTCTTAATAAACACATTACCTATTAAACCCTCTGCTTCCTCAGCTAAGGAAAAAATTATCTTTTTGTAGAAGAATTAAAAGGGAATTATTTTTTATTATGGAATGGATACCTTTAAAAAGATAGCATGTATTTATTAACCTTTTTAAGTATTAGGGACACTGTAATGAGCACCTGTATTTTAAATAAACAGGATCATCTTGCAAGGTGATTACTTTGAAAAAGTAGCATGTCTTTAAGTCAGATGCATAAATAGAATGTTCTCAACATAATGATTCACTTTATTGCTGTTAAAAATTAGCATGAAATATTTAAGCTTCTCCAGTCAACTTAGGTTTTGAACATAGGGGTAGAAACTTTCTGGTCAGTAGAGTTTCACTGGAAGATTTGCCTCACAGGATTTCCGAGGTAATAAAGAGCTAAAGATATTGAGAATCCTATTAGGTGTTTTCCCTTTGCCATCTCTACTGCATACCCTATTGCCTTGTATGATTTCTCAAAACCTCCATGCTTTCAAAGATCTCTGCAGCATTGTGTATGTGATTTCTCCAACTTCAAATGCCCCTTCCCTTGGTCCACCTAAAGAAGTCTTGTTTATGCTTTCTATTTTAGCTGTGTTCTCTTGTAATATTTGGGGCAAGCACCAACTAGCCCACTTCTACAATCTTTGCAATAATTTGCATCCCTCCATTATTAAATTTTGAGCTTCTTGACAGAATTTGTCATGCCACATTTATTCTTGTTTCTTCATGACTTAGTACTGTAATTCACAGGTACTAGTCAAAAAATGCTTGTTGTATTACTTAATAGTTTAAAATGGCTTCATTTTCTTTTATAATAGGATAATTTAATCTAGGAATTAATGCAAAGAAAGGGATTGTACCAAATGAAAGTATGGAAAAGAAAAACTTGGAATGAGAAGATTCTTAGGGAGACAGAACCGCAGCCAAAATGAGACTAGCTTGAAAATAGTTCAAGACTTTGAAATTCGAAGAGAAGAAAGGTTTGTGGACAATGCACATCTTCAAATCATAAATATTTTCTCTTAAAATAATGGGGTTTATTTAAAAAAATAGAAAAATGGTTTGTGCAGTCAAGAAGCTATGCAAGGGCTGAAGTTGGCGTAAACCTGGCGTGCTGGTATATTTGGACTGCTGGATAGTCACGTGGTGACTGTATATGGAATGTGTTCTTACCAACCTGCAGTGATGTATGAGGGTACTTCAAAAAGTTCATGGAAAAACAGAATTAAAGGAGACTATGAATCTTTTCATGAACTTTTTGAAGTACCCTCATATTTAGTTTGTCATGTTTCGCTACACTTTCTGTGTTCAGCTAAAACTGCCCTTTGTTAATGCTAATCTTGAATTTTTTATATTTTAATATTTGAGTAGCCCAGCACTCAAAATTTCCTCCCACTGAGAGGAAAAGAGCAACTCAACACACCACAGAAATACTCTGATAACAAAGCATTGCTGTCTTACTGCTATCACTGGTGTGTCAGATTCCTATTTTCTGCCATAACAAATTAGTGGCAGAAACAAAAATTAGTGGCTTAAAACAACACAGATTTTTTTTTTACTATCTTACAGCTGTTGAGGTTAGAAAATCAAAGTGTTAGAGCTGTATCCTTTCTGGAGGCTCTAAGGGAGAATGGGCTTCCTTGCTTTTTTCCAGCTTCTAGAAGACACCCACATTCCTTGGCTCCCGGCCCCTTCCTCCTTCTTCAAAGCCCACAACACAGCATTGCTCTGACCCTGCTTCATCCCTTCTCTTTCTCTGACTCCCTCTTCTGCCTCCTTCTACTCTCAACACCCTTGTGATTACACTGGGGTCACTCCAGATTATCTAGGATAATCCCTCTATTTCAAGGTAAAATGATTAGCAACCTTAATTCCTCTGCAACTTTAATTCCCCGTTGCCCTGTAAACTAACATATTCAGAGGTCCTGAGGTTTAGGATGCAAACATCCTCAGCGGTCATTATTCGGCCTCACCTGAGAACAACATATGGCTTGAAGGAGATCAGGAGTTGGGGAAGCCAATATTGTTAGGAAGGTTCCCTTTTGGCCAGGCTCCCTTTTGGGGGCTTTAAGTATAAGTTAAACAGTCACCAGGCTCCCCTCCTTCATATTTGGCACACAAAGAAAATGTCCCTAAAAACAATTTTTATCTTACTCTAGCTACCTCCTTTTAAAAGATACGTTCTTAAAGAATATTTTTTTTTCAGAATCTTCTCAATATGTTTTTAAATAAGCCCAACAAAATATTGTAGGAAGGTTTTTCACTCTCGCTTTAAATGATCTAGAAATAGACTGTAAAATATTTCTAGTGCTAAGTAGGACACGAGCAATCATGACTGTATTTGCCACCTTCTTGACAGACAGAGAAGTAATATTAAGATCATCATCAATATAAAAAATTATTTACTTTGAAACCATTATTAATTTTTGTTTAAAAATCTACTATATTCAATTGTGCTTGAAATGATCAAAAAAGAGAAGCCTAGTTTTTGGAGAGAAACCACATAGGATTAACAGGGCCTTCGTGAAATAAAATCCCACATTTAAGAAAAACTATGAAAAGCAAATTATAATGTAGGCATAAAGGGTGTTCTTTGGGAGAGCTGTGATGTAGTTTATCTACAGGGACTGAGAGCTCAAAATAGCAGACCATGTTTGATCTCGGTTGGATAAAATCAAAGCAGGTAGACATAGAACAGAAAGTCCTAAAGAAAAAAGAAAGATGTTAGGAAGCAATTAATCTCTGCACTCTGACAAGCAGTCAAGAGCTGAAATAAAATTTCATAGGTAAGTTTTTAGTTGAAAAATTATTTGATATCTAATTGAGATAATAGCTACTTTTGAGTTGAAACAATTTATTCATACCAATCTGTTCATTTAGTAATAGCTTACCCAAGGAGAAGAACAATTATTTTAAACAGTAAAGATACCCACAGTATTCAGTAATCCTATAACAATACATCTATACAGTTATATTCCATGTTTCAAGTTAACCAGACATTAACGCTATCATCCTCAAGTTTATAGTTTGAATAATTTGACATTAGTATAGACATTCTTAGGAAATACATAAAGCTTCGTAATGTCACCAGAGATAACGTACCACAAGAAAACACAATTTAGTATAAATAATAAATATGTACTAGCACATTTCAGACTGCACAGAGTCACGCTCTTGCTAACTTAATTCAAAGGGTGCTATTGCAGGAAGGAAAAACAAGAAATAGCCTAAAAGCAGCACATCCAGATGTCATAAAACATTGAAACACCACTCAGATTAACACAGTGACTGGAGTGACCCTCTAAACTCAGCAAGTTCCCAAGAAGACCTCTCCTGCTCCCTATTTTAGTGCTTACACCACTTTCTTTGCTTCTGGATCCCTCTATTGTACTCTACACTACTATCTGCTTAATGGCTTCTTTTCAGTGCCTTCTCTGTTTGCATTATGGCTTTTGCTTAATCTTTCTATGTCTTTCATTTATGCTTCCCAAGAGGAGGAGCAGTTGAATGCTTGGTAGTTACATCCAGGACGGATGCCCTCTTTTGAGCAAAGCTCTCATGAGGGTCCATTTCAAGAGCCTTTCTGTCTGCCTTTGGTCCAACCCACTGTAGCCAGGGAGTGGATTCATGTGGCACAAATGTGAAAGGAAATACGTGTGGCTTTTTTTTTTTTTTTTTCCCTAACAGAGGGTTGTAAATATGGCAGAAACTTAGAAAGCCCTACTATGTTCATATGTAATGAATATTGTATCGAATTTTGGGAATTGTCATAACCAGAATTTTTAATCCCTTTAGTAATGACTCTGAACACTTAATATTCACATCCTAACAAGGTGGAAGCATGACACAATGTGAAGTGGGGTGAAGGGAGCATGATTCATTACTCATCCATTACTGGGCATTTGTTGAAAGCTGAGTACCAATCTTTGTACTTAGAAAGAGCACATGTGTACTAGGCACACATTTTCCAAGCCCACAGAGGGCTTGCAATCTAATGGGAGAGACCTTACCACAAGAAAAAAAAAAAAAATTCAAGTGTAATAAGTGCTACTTCACACACTGCCACCATCAAACATGTCTAAAACATGTGCATCTATATCTTTACACCCCGTCTTCCCTCCTGTTACTGTGGACCAATGACTCTTGCTCCTGCTAGGAAAAAGTCTTCTGTGCACCGGATCCCAGCCTCAACTTAAGGTTACTGCTTTACTCTCCTGGACTCATTCATTTTTCACTCTGTTTAATTATTCTCATTAGTATCAAAAGATGCTATCATTTTTCCCATCCTGAAAGACAACTATTCTCTCTTTTTTTTTTTTTTTTTTTTTTATGACCGGCCACACCACGCTCAGCCAGTGAGTGCACCGGTCATCCCTATATAGGATCCGAACCTGCAGCGCTCCCAGTGCTGTGCTCTCCCGAGTGCGCCACGGGGTCGGCCCGACAACTATTCTCTTGATCCTGCATCCCCTTCCAGCTATAGCCCAACTTCCATGCTCCCATGTACAGTAACACTCCTCACAAGGATTGTGTGTACTCACTGTCTCCCATTCCTCTTTCCCCATTCATTCCTGCTGTCCAGCCAAGCTGTTCATGCTACCATTTCACTGAAACTGCGCTTGTGAGGCTCACCAATCACCTCCAACTTGACAAATTATATAGTGAATTCTAGTTTTATCTCATTTTCCTTGTCAGTAACACTTCCCATAATTGACCACTTTTCCTCTTAAAACATTTTCTTTACTTTGCTCCTAGCACCAAAACTTCTTTTGTTTTTCCCTACACTGGATTGACAACTCCTTCTCTGTCTCTTTTGCTGATTCTCTTTATCTCTCCTGCACTAAGTGCTTGCAGCTCTCCCACCCCTGCACCATCCCTGGACCTCTTCTTAGTTTACACTCATTGTTTTGTGTGTGGTGTGTAAGAGATTAAAGAAAATCTAGTTCCTCTCACCAAAGGCTTTATTGTTGAGTAGCATAAGAAGAAAAAGAAAATAAAGAGTATCTCAAGGAACAGTGACCCAGCTAAATCCTTGTGTGTTATATCTTTACATATAGATTCTTTTTTTTTTTTTTTCTGGATCATCATAGTTTGGACTCAAAAGAAAAACATTACCTGTATGTATATATACGTACATCTGAGCTAGCTTTCTAGACTTCACAGATGATTGTGTAGGAAAAACGTGGAGAAAGAATTATAGAAGAACCAAAACAAACATCTCAAAAGTATTTATTATACAATTTAATTCCCAAATTCTCTTCCATCTGTCCAGCCATGGGGCCTTTATGATTTTGTTGTCATTTATTTTTATTTCTTTGGATTTTTGTCTTTTTTCTCTTTCCCTCCCTTTGCTCAGCCCCTTTTTAAACTCTTCTTTCCTCCAAAACCTAAATTTTCTCTTTTCCTGTTATGCAAATCAGACAAGTCCTCTTGGCTTCTGTCTCAAAACTTACATACCATACTACTGTGCACTCTTAAAAAGTCTATAAAATGTGCCAGAAATCCATACTTTTAGAAGACAGTTTACCAATCATATCTTACTGTTTTTTTGTATTTGTTTTGCTGGGTTTTTTAATTGAAAGATAATTAGTTATACATATTTGTGGGGTACAAAGTTGACTATCAATAGTTGTGTGCAATATGTGATTAGTTAGCTTCTTCATCATTACCATGCATAATCATTATTTGTGTCCATTAATGATTTCTCATTAATTTCTCATGAACCTCCTCTGCCTTTCCACTTCTAGTAACCACAGTTCTGTTCTCTCCTTCTAAAAATTCAACATATTATTGTGATTTTTATTTTGCTATTTGAACCTGTTTTTAGTGACTCACCATATTAGGCTTTCATTATGCTGCCTGAAACAACAGGATGCACAATAACAGGATCTTAAAGAAGATACAAGTTTATTTCCTCCTTACTTATAAAAGAAATTTCTTATTTCAATCCCAGGCTGGTATGGTATGCCACGGTGATAGTAATGAAACTCCCAAGTCTCATTGCTCTGCCCTTCTCAGTGCATGGCTCCCATCCCATCTTTCAAGATGGTTGTTCAACTGCAGACATCTGTATTCCTATCAGCAGAATGAAGAAAACACCAAAAGAAAAGCATGACCTCTCCCCCTCTCTTTAAGAATCCTTCAATGAAGTTGCACATACCACTTCTGTTTGATTCCATTTGCCAATACTTCTCATTTAGCCATATAATAGTTTTAAGGGAACTTAGATAATTACTCTGGGCAACGATGAGTCCAGTTAAAACCTGAGGGTTCTATTATCAAGAAAGAAAGGGAAAATGGATATTTGGGAATAGTTAGCTTACTCTCTGACCATGTCACCATCCACCCAAAATGACTTATTAATCTTTTTCTTTAAAAAATTAGCAATTTTCTCCGCAGAAAATCTAGTGAATGGCATTTTCTGCAGTCTTTCTATCCATCTATCTATCTATTATCTATTAAATGTGTCTTCTTTCCTATGCATTTATCTAACTGTCAAGTTAGCCAACTATCTATTTTTAAAAAAACTGTGTCACTGCTTCCTGCTTTCTCTGAGCCAATCCACTTCTAGGACTGTTTTTTTGTAAAATGATCAAAAGCTGGGAAAGTTGCTTAGAATGAAGGTAAGGGCCATATAAACATTGGAACTGTAAGGGGTATTGTAACTGCTTGACACATGCGATTAATCAACAAAGCTTTGAAATTGTGTGGTAAAAGCGATAGCTTTTCTGTTGCTGCATAAAGTGCTTGGTCCTAGTCATACAAAGGCTTTTGACAGAACCAAAGCAATGAATGTAAAACTGATGGAGAAATAGAAGAATATCTCATCAGTACCAGAACAGTTCCTTGATGAGAGGCATCAGTTTACAATATTTCTTACCTTGAGCTGTGTGAAACACTGATTAATCTCTATTATTATTGTAAATTATATCTCTCTCTTTATTTTCAACAAAATGTGAGTAATTGGAGGTAGAGATCATGGCTTCAGAGTATGACTGTTTTTCTTAAGATTAGCAGGCAAGAACCGAAATTCTGCTTCCCCATTATTCCTCTGCTCATATCTAGCTCATTTAAAATAAATAATAAATACGTTGTTATACCCAGATGCCACAAATGCCATAATTCCAGATTGTTAAGCATCCCTCAAAATGCAAAAGAATTAAGGAGATGACTAATCTTAGTGTAAGGACAGGTGTTACAGGTATTATCAGTGTAGGGGTAAAAGGAACTGAGGCTGATGGCAGGAAGTGGGACTGGTTCCTTGAATATATGTTAAGGAGAAGATGGACAGGATGTCCCTAGTGGTAAGTGAAAAAGTCAAAGTATCCAAGAGTGTGCCAGATTGCACTCAAGGGGAAGAGGAGCAGAAAATCTTTTTCAAGACTTTCAAGATTTCGAGGGTTTATTTACCCAGGTATTGTGAAAGGCAGGATTCTAACTAATGTACCTATTTAGAAATGTTTATGATAAACTGAAGACTGAAAATAATTTTTTAAAACATTAATTCAGAGATACAGCAAATCTAAATCCCAAATAAATATTAAGAAAAAAGAAACTATTTCTACTGTTTTTTCTAAATAAATGTAAATGTGTTTTGCAAATATTTTTGTTAAAAAAAATTCTTATAGAGGTCTGGATTCTTAAAGTTTAATGTTAACCCCTATTGAATGAATTATCTATCTTGCCTTGTTAATCAATTAATAATACAGCATACATTCTGTGATCTTAATAGCAGCTAAGTAACTATTTTAGTTTTCTTTGTTAAAAAGGAAAGTTATCAATTCATAGTTCCCCTGTTCTCCCTTCAGCTGATTATTAGTGGCACTACTGAGGTGAGCAGGTAATTTATCTTAAAACTGCATATGAGAAACTTTTCTTTTGTATTGGAGGTAGAGGAATCACTCACTTCTCACTCTGCAGTTATTCCTCATTTAGGATTCCAGAGTAGGAACTTCCACTGGTTGAACTAAATAGGAAGAGTTTCCACTATTTTTTTTCCAATTTGCTCCTTGCTAAAGAAAGAGAGGCTTTGGAACTGGAGAATAATCGAACATATAGAGTTCTGCCATTCATTCTTTTCTTTTAGACCTACCAGCCTGCATAGAGAGTACATTTGGCTCAATCTTCATGCTATATGCTAAGTACAATGATATCAGCACTCAGGACAATCTTCTAGAAATAGGTCCAGGGAATCCATCATCCTCTCCTGTTCTACTATATGGCCTACAAAGGTAGAAGACAGCTACCCTTAGAGTCCCCAAGGCATAGAATTGCTGACATAAGAAACCTGATGTTGTTCCATATCTATACCACATTAAGTACTTCATTATTAGTAGTTTGAAGTAGTAGAAGAGGGTTAAGGGGGTAGAAAATCTGACTATAGTATTTGAAAGGTGGGGCCTTTGTAAGGCAATTGGATACTGAGGGCTCTGCCCTCATGAACATGCAAATGCATTCATGGATTAATGGGTTAATGGTTTAATGGGTTATCAGGGAGTAGACTGGTGGCTTCATAAGGAGAAAAAGAAAGCATGTGGACACACTATTGCTCAGCCCTTGCCATGAGATACCCTGCACTGTCTTAGGACTCAGCAGGGAATTCCCACAAAGAAGGCCCTTACCAGATGCAACCCCCAGACCTTGGACTTCCCAGCCTCCAGAATTGAAAGAAATAATTTTTTTTTTCTTTATAAATGACCCAATTTCAGGTATTCTGTTATAAGTGACAGTAAATGGACTAATAAACACCTAATATGTTTTCTATTTCCTGTGTGTAACATTGCTGAATATACTATGACATTAGCTATATGACACTGAGGAAATCTGTTTCCTAACTGTAACATAGTGACTGATACATTATCAGGTTTTGTGAGAATTAGAAAGAGTGTATATAAAGTGCTGAGCTCTAATAAGTACTTAATAAATAATTGCTATTTTCACTAACACTCATTAATTGTTTGGATATAAAGTACTTTACTATTGACTTTAATACATTGCTAGATCCAGAAGAATGCTATAGATGACTATATTTTTGGTGTTATAGTCAGTTTCACAAATTAAAATTAAACAATTTGTGGTTTCCTAGAGTATGTTAAGAAGATATTTTCTATAGAGGATTAGAAATCTTGGTTCTCATTTGATTTTTAGAATAGGGTATTTAGGTAATGCATGTATGAGGCAATGGTCTCCAGCCAGGGGACAAAAGCCCACAGGTAGCGTGGCAACAGCCCATCTAATTAACTCTAATCACTGCTTAGGTATGGGATTGTATACTTTAATGATTTTAGAGCTAACAGGTGGTTGTCATACCTATCCTGTTAAGAGATTTTAAGAATTGCTGAAGGGAAAGATGTGAAAAAATATTTGCTAAGGGCAAGCTGTCTGTTGGTGGAAACTTTAAAGACAATTATACTTAGATTTAATTGTAAGAATGTAACTTTTGCTTAAATCATTTGAGGGGAGGTTATATTTTAGATAATGATTGCAGTTTGATCAACTTAGCTTTTCACAAATTGTACTTTGGAATGTCATGTTGTTAATTTTAATGATATTACTAGTTTCCATTGTTTAAGCTATACGTAGCCATAGATAACTTTTGTTACACTGCTCATGTCTTTGTGTCCTTTTGAAATGATTGAATTTTTCTTGTAAAATTCAGACTGATTTTTCTTGTGAAACTTTCTTGTCTTTACAATAAAAAAAAAAACCAGTAGCTAACTTTGAGTCAGGGCTGTACCCAGTCTTCTTCTAGTCTTCTAACAGAGGAGTTGCTGTAGTGCAGTCCCTTTGGGCTTCTCATCACATTCATGTTCCTTTGAGTAATCCTTTTTTTTTTCATATCTGTTACACAGTGAGAAGTGTAACAGTTTTCTCTGAGGTTTGTGTAATAATTTCCTGTCCATCTACCTATCATGCATTCCTTCCAATTGTAAAGCAGGTTAGAGAGACTATAATTTTTTCTATTTTCACAGGGATTACCATTTACCTCTTCTTTGTTCACATGAAGTGCTTGACTGAGAGAAAAAGATGATGAAAGCCTATTATGCTATTCATAGATTTGGAATTTTTCCTATGGTAATTTATGCAACACAGATTTGTCACATTAAAGGGAAATGTCACTGAATTCATGCTTTGACTGTGTGTGTTGGGGGAGTGGGGTGTATGTGTCAGAATCCCTTAAATTGAGAAATTTTCTAAACATATTGCCCTGCATTGTATTAAAGTTTTATGTTGAAACATACAGCCTCTTAATCTTTAAAGTAACATCTTTTGAGGAAAGGGAGATCCACATTCCTCTGTAATAAAATAATAAATAAATAAATCATTCTGCATGCTGCTGTGACCTTTGACAAGTGTCATAGCTAACTGGTCTTAGCAGCGGCAGGATGTTTTTCTTTCACAAAGGTTTTGTTCTGCCAGGTGGAAATAATCACTAAAAAAATAAATGCCTCAGGTTTTGAAAAAATGTTTGCCTTTTTCTACTGTGCTCACTCTGGCTCTGAGTGGTCAATTTGTTGGGTATTCCAAGTCTGAGTAAAAGGGCAGAGGAATGTTTGAGGTGAGGTGAGCTGTGACTAGTTCTAGATCTTACTTGGTTTACAAATTGATGTCAGCTTTGTAAACAAACCATCAGGGGCTTCAAGAATCTACTTGTAAATATTTTTAGAATTCACATTTTAGGATTTTTTCTTCCTTTGCTCTTACTCTCTGAAAACTACTGATTTTTAAATTTCTACAATCATTTCATTAAACAGATAATCCCAACTCATTTGGGGATCAATAAAGAGCTGGCTCTCATCACTTTAGTAGGAGCACATTACTGATGAGACCTAGCAGGATCCATATATCACTATCTGCAGATGTAGCTATAACTTTAATCATCCCAGCATTTATTAAACCTGTCATAGAAAGTCCTTGAAATACCTGCCATAGAAGCACTTATTTTTAGGATCTAACAAAAAAATCAAATACACTAGCATCATTTAGCCATAATAATGCCTTGAGTTTTTTTGTTTGTTTGTTTTACATATTTATAGTTTCCATAGTCTTTTCATAAGTATTACAATAGTAAATAGAATCCTATGATTGGCAAAACTGTGCTTCAAAAATGAGAGAGAAATTAAGACACTCCCAGATCAACAAAAGCTGAGGGAGTTTGTTCATACCAGATCTTCCCTACAAGAAATGCTAAGAAGAGTCATACAGGTTGAAATGAAAAGACACTAGACAGGAACCAGAAGCCATATAAAGAAGTAAAGATCTAGGTAAAGGTAAATACATGGGCTATTATAAAAGCTAGCATTATTATAACTTTGGTTTGTAATTCCACTTTTGGTTTTCCACATAATTTAAGAGACTGGTGCATTAAAAAAACAATTATTAGTCTATGTTTTTGACACGTAAGTATAAAGATGTAATTTTATGATATCAATAACTGAAAGGGGTGAGGTTGAGGGATGTATAGAAGCACAGTCTTTGAAAGTTATTGAAGTTAAGCTGATAAAAATTAAAGTTAGAGTATTCTACCTTTAGGGTGTTAAATATAATACCCATGCTAACCACAAAGAAAATAGCTATGCAAAATAAACAAAATAAAATGAGAAGATAATTAAAACATTATACTACAAAAAATCAACTAAACACAGAAGTCAGTAATACAGGAAATGAGGGACAAAAAGCTAGGCATATAGAAAACAAACAGCAAAATGACAGAAATAAGCCCCTCCTTATCAGTAGTTACCTTAGATGTAAATGGATTAAACTCTCCATTCAAAAGACAGAGATTGGCAAATGGATTTAAAAGCATGACCCAACTACATGCTATCTACAAGATAGTTACTGTAGATCCCAAGACACAAATAAGTTGAAAGCAAAAGGATGAAAAAAAGATATTCCATTCAAACAGTAACCAAGAGAGAGCAGGGGTGACTATTAGTATCAGACAAAATAGACCTTAAGTCAAAAAAGGGTACAAGAGACAAAGACATTATATATTAATAAAGGGTTCAGTATAGCAAGAAGATATAATAACTATAAACATTTGCATACCTAATAACAAACTATTAAATATATATAAAGCAAAAACAGACAGAATTAAAAGGAGAAATAGAAAGTTCTACAATAATAGTTGGAGACTTCAATAACCTACTCTCAATAATGAATAGAACAAACAGAAGATAGGTAAGGAAATAGAGGACTTAAACAACACAATAAAACAAGTAGTCATAACAGACATATACAGAACATTCTCTCCAATCAAAACAGAATACACAGATATATATGGGACATTATCCAAGACAAACCACATGTTAGACTAAAAATTAAGTCCCAATAGATTAAAAAAGAGATATCATCAAAGCATGTTCTACCTCAACAGAATAAAGTTAAAGTCAATAGAAGGAAAACTAGAAAGTTTAGAAATTTGTAAAAATTAAACAACACATTTAAACAATCTGTGGATCAAAGAAATCACAAGGGAAATTAGAAAATATTTGGAGATGAATGAAAACTAAAACACAATGTACCAAAACTATAGTAAATCAGAGCTGAAGTAAATCATAGCTATAAAAGTTTACATGAAAAAATAAAAAAAGATCTCAAATCAACAACCTAAATTTACAACTTATGGAGCTAGAAAAAGAAAAACAAATGCAATCTAAAGCTGACAAAAGGAAGGAAATAAGAAGGATTAGAGCATAGATAAATAGAGAATGGAAAAACCATACAGAAAGCCAATGAAACCAAAAGTTGATTTTTCATAGACATTAATAAAATTGACAAACATTTCACTAGATTGATAAGATAAAAGAAGGAAAGGCTCAAATCACTAAAATCAGGAATGAATGTGGAGACATTACTACAAATTCTATAGAAGTAAAAAACATTGACAAATTGGATAACCTGGATGAAATGAACAAATTCCTAGAAACACAAAGCCTACCAGGACATAATCAGAAAGAAATAGAATTAATAGACTCATGACTTGTAAGGAGATTGAATTGACAATCAAAAATCTCCTAAAAAAGAAAAGCCCTAGATCAGATAGTTTCACTGGTGAATTCTACTGTCTTAGTTTATGTTGTGCTGGTATAACAAAATACCTGAGACTGGGTAATTTGTAAAGAACAGAAATTAATTTCCTCTCAGTTTTGAAGTCTTGCCAGATCAAGGAAATTTCATCTGTTGAGAGCCTTCCTTCTATATCATAACTTGACAGAAGGCATCACATGGGTGAGAGAAAAAGTGGGCCAAATCCCCCCCTTTATAACAAACTCATCCCCATGATAACAAGGCCACTCCTGCACTAACAGTATTAATCTAGTCATGAGGGTGGAGCCCTCATGATTTAAACACCTCTAAAAGGTCTCATTTCCCTATATTGCCACATTGGGGATCAAGTTTTCAACACATGAACCTTGGGGGGAACATTCAAACAATAGCATTTATGAAATGTTTGAAGAAATAACATACATCTTTCTTAAAATGTTCCAAAATTTTAAGAGGAGGGAACACTTCCTAACTCATTCTATGAGGCCAGCATTGTCCTAATACTAAAGCCAGACAAAGGCATTTCAAGAAAAAAAAACTTCAAAACAATATCCCTGATGAACATCAATGTAAAAATCCTCAACAAGTTACTAGCAAAAAAAAATCAATAACAGCTATGAGGATTACATGCCACAACCAAGCAGGATTTATTTCTGGAATGCAAGGATGGTTCAACACAAAAAAATTGATCAAAAATCATATGATCATCTTAGTTGATTCAGAGAAAGCATTTGACAAAATTTAACACTTTCTCACTATAAAAAACATTTAATGAAGTAGGAATAGATGAGAGTTACCTCAAAATAATCCATTTATGAAAAACCCACAGTGAAAATCACACTCAGTGGTGAGAGACTGAAAGCATTTCTCTAGGATTAGGAATAAGTCGAGCATGCACACTCTTGCCACTTCTATTCAATGTGATGGTGGAAGTCCAAGCCAGAGCAATCAGACAAGAAAAATAAATCAAAGTCATAAAAATTAGAAAGGAAGAAATGAAATTATCTCCATTCATAAATAATATAATCTTATATGTAGAAAACTCTAAAAACTAAAAATTTTACACACATAAAAATGATAGAACTGATAAACAAATACAGTAAATTAGCAGGATACAAAATCCACATGCAAAAATCAGGTGCATGTTTATACACTAACAATAAACAATCCAAAATGGAAATTTAGAAAACAATTCCATTTACAATAACATCAAAAAGAGTACAATTCTTAGGAATTAAAAAAGAAGGTGAAAGACTTGTATACAGAAAACTACAAAACACTGCTAAAAGAAAATTTAAAAGACATAAATAAATGGAATGACATCCCATCTTAAGATGTGTCTATTACCCAAAGCAATCTCAGATTCAATGGAACCCCTATCAAAATACCAATAGCTCTGTGGATGTGGTAGAGAAGGACAGCAAAAAGTGCTCAGAGTCCACTCTTCTGGTTCCCCAGCCCACACCAAGAGTGAGATGCTTCAACCCTCTAGGGATCAGAACCTTAAGGCAGCTACTATAAATATATTCAGGGTTGAAAGAAAAATATAGTCCTAATGAATGAAGAAAATGAGGAGTTATGGCAGATAAATGTGAACTATAAAGAAGAACCAAATGAAAATTCAAGAGCTGAAAAGTACAGTAACTGCAATAAAATTATTTGGATGGCTTTACAGAAAATTGGAGAAAGTAAAAGCAAGAATCAGGGAAGTTTAATCATAGAGAAATAACAGTATTAAATCTGGAGAACTAGGAGAAAAAAAGATTGAAGAAAACTTAGAATTTCAGTGACCTATGCTGCAGTATCAAATAGTCTAAACCACATGTAATTGAAGCTACAGATATAAAGGAGAAAGAGAAACTGGCAGAGAATATTTGCTTTTAAAATTTCATATTTCTTTTTGATATTCTTCAGCTTTACTAGGAGATGCATATGAACGAAACTGTGTTCACTTGTCAGGCTTTTTGAGCTTCTTCTATCTGAAAACTAGTAGCAATATTTACTATTAGAAAATTATCAGCCATTACCTTCTCTTGAACTATTATCTTTCCAACCTTCTTTATGACTACTTCTACAATTACTCTTACTAGATGTTAGAATTTCATTTACTTTCATGTTTAATTATTTTCATGTCTTTCTGTGTGTTTTTCAACATAAATTACTAAATTGTCTAATTTATTATCTCTCTTTAGCTGAATTTAATGTTCTGTGTAATCTGTCTGTTGATGTTCTTTTTCTATTTTGGGGAGGCTGGCAGGTACAGGGATAGAGCCCTGGAACTTGGTGTTATCAGCACCACACTCTAACCAACTGAACTAATTGGCCAGCCCCCACTGTGTTCTTAATTTTGGTAATTTTGTTTTTCATTCTTAGAAATATGATTTGTCTCTGTTCTACATTTAGTATTTTAAAAAAATTTCCGTACTGCTCTCATTATGGGTTTTATTCCATTTTTTTTCTCTAATAATTTTAAGCATTGATATTCAATAGTCTTGTTTGTACTTTTTTTTATATCCCTAGTTATTCACACTAATTTTCACATTTGTTGCATTTGTTGACTCTTCTTTAAATGTTAATTCATTTTTATGTGAAGTTTGAATTTTTAAAAATTATATCTTATTTTCAATATGGGTGACTTGCTTTGTGGGAGTGTTAGGTATTGTGGGCTGTAGCTTCTGCTGAGACCAATGTTGATTTATTAACTTTTGGTTACCTACTGTATGGGTTGTAAACATTCAGACCTCACAGCTATGATTTGAGATTGGACTTTTCATTTTTCCAAACTTAAACATTTTTTTTCCATTAATGTCTCTGGATAATTGGCATGTTTCTTGATTCTTCCCTGGATGTGTGGTGATTTTTCTAGTCCAATTTCCATAAACAATGTAGTTAATAGTGACATCCAATTTTTTTTTCTTTGAAGAGGATTCCATTCTGCAATCCTAATTTATTTTTCCTTGGAATTTAGTATTTTGACTACAGAAGTATAGCATTTGTAGGAAGAGTTTTTGTGGCAATACAGAGCAGAACACCATTAACAATATGCTGTATTTAACCTCATTTGCCCACTTAATAATTAACATAGGCATATTTCTGTGCCATTGATCTTCTACTGTATCATTTTTACTGGCTTAAGATTATTTAATTATATGTCTTTGCTCTAAGTTATCCAACTAAATTTCTCTTTTTGGATGTTTTGGTGTTTCCAATGTTTCTCTGTCATAAACTTTTTCTCATAAAGAGTATTGCATTATATAGTTAATTTTTTCACACATGCAGTAGAAAAAAAAAAAGGATCTACTAAAAATAATTACAAAACCAAAAAGAGCAGAAGATTCTCGATAGCAAGTAACAGTAGTGAAGGGACGAGTTAAACGCGAGGAGGTACCAAAATTTTTTATTCTCTGTGGCTAGGTTTCAGCTATCAAAAAGCTTTGTTTGTCTGTTTCTTACAGCAACGAATAGCCCAGGAAAATGAAAGAATCTTGTAATAAACCAGAACCAAATTCCTTTGCTGGCATTTTACCTCAGAATGAGACCTGCTTTGCTCCCAGAAAAACATTAATGTCATTGGCGCAAACATCCCGTTATTTCATGCTGCTTTTCTTTTTATTTTGAGGTGCCTACTGGATGGTAACATATATATAGCATCCTGAAAAGCATTACTTTATCAGTCTTTGAAAGAAATATTAATTGGGATTAGGGCTCACCTCAGCTGAAACTGCTGTCAGCCGGTTAGAACTAATCCTCCAAAGTGTTTCCAGCACTATAAAAGCTAGAGTTGCTTATCAAAGCTAAGGCAGTCTAGCACTCCTTAAATCTTCCAGAGTTCTCTCCATCTTAGAAGTCTATTTTCATTAAACTGGGTAAACATAGCAATATAGCTAAAACCTTCCAGAAGAAGCAAATTAAAATGTTTAAAAAAGAAAATAATGCACACACCAGCTAACTGCAAGGAGGAAAGCAACACACAAAATCTGAGGATAACATGCAATACTCAAGAAATAATTGCTGAAAGAGACAAAGGAGGGAAACAATTTGATTCCTAAATTTAATTTTCCTGAGAAAAGTCAATAGTATTCATTGGAAACCAATTCCATCATCTTTCCAATTGAGGTTTTCTTCAAAAACTGACAATAGACTCAAGGTCTTAATAGCATTTTCTTTCTGTTAACTCTGGTTATGGAGAGCAGATCTTCTGATACATTTTAAGTTGAAGATAATGGACTTTATTTGCTACTTAAATGTCCTATTTTTATTCTCATAGATAAGGGAAAGCTAAACTGCCTCCATCTCTCAGCTGGTTAACTGATTTGATTGTCAGTCTCACAAAATATTGTTGGTGCTGACTTCTAATTTTAATTAGGCCCCTATAGTATTATATGAAATGTAGCACTGCTTTATCCATAGCACAAATACAATCAAACCAAACAGAACTGAGGTTTATAATTTTTGGTTTGGTCAATAAAGCCCAGACAGGTTAAGTGACTTGTTTATATGATGGCCAGGACTTTCAGGCTGCTCTTCTGTTGTTCAGGGAAGTTCCCATATAGGAGATAAAGTATGACCCATGTTTGGTATATTAGAATAATAATTTTAAAGGGAAAGGGGGCCATCATAAAAAGAAGAAATAAAATTTAACATCTCTTCAAAGTCAAGATTTTTTTTATAAGCATAGTTAGCAATGAAAATAAAGCATTCTTGCCTGGACAGAGAAAATAGCAGGAGACACAAAAACAATCATCTCTTCTGTAAAATGTTTATGTGCTTAAGGAGATATCTTTGTGTAATCTTAAATTGTATAAAATGTATTAAATATTAAATAGAGCTCATCAATTAGAATATTTGGAGAAAATGTAGTGGCAAATTCTATATATTATTGGAACTGTGCTGGAGATGTATTAGGTTCCTATAGCTGTTATAACAAATTACCACAAACTAGTGGCTTTAAATACCATGAATTTATGATCTAACAGTTCTGGAGGACAGAAATCAGAAATGGGTCTTACAGTGCTAAAAATCACAGAGTCAGCAGAGCTATGTTCTTTTTTTATCTCACATAAACATCCCAAAAGTTAATCTGGACAGGTTGTAGTTTCAAGAACTCATTATATCATTAAATCTCTGTGCATAATCTTCACCTCATGAACCAAAATGACAATATCAGTAACCCAGGAAGTAGGGTGGATAAAGGAATGAAGAAAAGGATAAAGAGAACATGTGCTTTTTCCCTTACGGAAGATTTCCAAAAGTTGTCCCGTAACATGTCACTGGCTACATGGCAACACGTGGGCAAAGGGAGACTAAAAAACATAGTCTTTAATTCAAGCAGCCACAGATAAAAATCAGGAATCATAGTAAAAAAACATTGATAATGCATATTTGGGGACAAATATTAGATTCTGAAACAATCTATCTTCTTGGCTTCCCAAATACTCAGCAATCTGTCTCCTCACGTAACAAAATCACCTACTTCTCAGGTAAGGTATCCCCAATATTTTATCTTTGCACTGCATCCAGTTCAAAATCCAGGATCTTGGGGTTATGCATATCCCTCTCCATTTAATTCAATAGTATTTCTTTCTGATCTATCCCGTAAACTAAAAGACAATATTTGCCCTCATTTTACCTAAAATATAATGACATAGTCAGAACAGAAAGGCACAATAAAAATTTGCATACAGAAAAAGGGAGAATGGGAAAAATATGCAGTCACTGATCCTTAATTAACTGTCAAATTTCTATCAGCAGTCATCACAGAGACTTCTTTTTGTTGCAATCAAATAATTTCCTTAGTGAGCACATCTCGTAGCTTCTGGTTTGTGCTCTGGGATGAAATTCTTTGTCTGTTGACCTCCATGGTCCCTGGATATGCCTCTGGAAGTTTCTTTGAATGGCATTCTTGGGAATTGCATACTTTTGGAACCCTGTGGTGGTGTTAGATGTTTGAGGGCTAAGGGATTGTTTTAGGAATTAAATAGATTATTCCAGGCATTTCATTAGCAAAAGAATTACCTCAAAAATATAGGGAGCAACTGACATCTTTGTTTCTGGTCATCTTCATGTATGAGTAACCAAATCCGAAGATCTCCTTAGACATCATGTATGATCAGCCTGGAAACTCTGGCTTTCTCCTTACTGATGCCTGGGCTTTGCCCATGCCCTCCTCTCATTTAGATTGAGACTATCTTGAGACCACCCGAAATCATAGACTTGTAGGAAGGCCAAAATTTTAGTTTGCATTTTGCTTCTATATTTGGCAGAGAATTCTTTAAGGTAGCTACTTCAAAAAGCTGCTTCAATCTTTATCACCTAGTAAGGCATTTGCAGACATGATTTATAGCTATTTCAATTGGGTGCTATGGTTTGAATGTTTGTCCCCTCCAAAACTCATATTGAAATTTAATTACCATTGTAACAATATTGAGAGGTAGGGCCTTTAAGAGGTGATAAGGCCATGAGAGTTCCACCCTCATTGTGAAATTGATGCCATTATAAAATGGCAAGTTCAGCCCTCCTTTGCTTCTCTTTGACCTTTCACCTCCGGCCATGTGATGACATAGGATGGAGACCCTTGTCAGATGCTGGTCCCTTGATCTTGGACTTCCAAGCCTCCAGCACTGTGAGAAAATAGATTTCTGTTCATTATAAATTACCAAGTCTCAGATATCCTGCTATAGCAGCACAAAATAGACTGATACATTGGGATACAAAATAGCTGGCTTTTTTAACCATAGAAAGACCCAAATGATAGACTTTCCATCAACTTAAATGTAGGTCATAGACAGATAGTGCCTATTTTATTGGTCATATTTTCCTCCATGCCTACTTTGTTGAAATCAGAATGAAGTATCCAACAGAGATGACATTACATTTTTACTATTATTTCTCATAATGCTACAATCTCAGTGGATAAGCGGATTGCCTTTTAAGACATCAGTGGCAACAGTTTAACTGCATTGTTTGTATTGCTATAGTATAAAGGCCATTAGATTTCCATTCTGCAATGCCTATGCCTTTGCTACTTAATACCAGATAAAACTGATGCCAAACATTTTAGGATCTGTTGTGTGCAGCATCCCACTTTGAAGGTAAAATTGGTTTTATTTAGAATTAAGATTATGTATTTGTGAAGAGTAAAAACCAAAATAAGGTGAAATTAAAAAGGAGTCTATTAGTCTCTTACCAAGAACATCTGAAAGGCAGTCTTAGGCTAATAGAACTCCTCAAGATGCCATGGACATCTTACTATCAAGTTGCACTTCCACACAGGGCTTCAGCTTCTTGTATCTGCCTTCCAAGTAATGAAATATAAGATGATTCCAAAAAGAATAGGCAAGGAGAACATACTTACAGTCTCTTAATGGCTATATCTCATGGCATTTCTGCCTATTTACCTTTTGCCACATCGTGGTCACATGATTAGACAAAGTTGCAAGGAAAGGTGGAAAATGTGATCTTTCTGGGGATGGGGGTCATTTTTTCAGCTAAAAATCAGGGATTCTATTATCATAGCAAAAGGAGACAAATGGACATTAGAATTCAATTAGCCATTTCTGCCAGATGTTCCAAGACCTTTTAAACTTTGAGGGTATATGGTTTTAAACTGCACTCTATTTTTCTTTTGAAAAGATTGTTGTCGGGCCTTAAAAACTAATGCCACCTTGGGCCGAGCCGTGACGCGCTTGGGAGAGTGCGGCGCTGGGAGCAGAGCGACACTCCCACTGCGGGTTGGGATCCTATATAGGAATGGCCGGTGCACTCACTGGCTGAGTGCTGGTCACGAAAAAGACAAAAAAAAAAAACAACTAACGCCACCTTAAGTGACATTACAAGTGGCGCCATTATGGGCCCACAAGGGCTTATTAACGTGGCAGCCTAAGACAGCGCCCGGAGGAAGTAGGGTGGGGGTGTCTGTGGGAACCTTGCCTTAGCCCTTATTGGCCAGATTCGTGCTTCTGCGCTCGTGAACACTGCGTGGTTGCAATAGCTAGGCATTGAGACAGGATGTATGCCCTTGACCTTTAAGCTGATAGGATTATGTAAAAAATCTCCCTTCCCCATTTGCCTTTAAAAGCAAGTGCTTGTGTGATAATAAAAGGAACTGCTCGACAGAACCCCCGCCGCGTCTGAATGTCCTTTAACTGGGCTGGTTGGGGCCAGCAGCTGTGTTCACCTCTCTTCATGGCTCTCTTCCCCCCGTCTCCTTCCAAAGGGGACAGGAGGGAAAGAGGAATCCGGGCCATTTGCTCGCCCACCAAAGAACGAGGCTAGGCTGTTCGGGTAGGCCGGTGGAGGACCCGACAGATTGTTCGGTCAAGATCTTCAAATCTGGGCTAATGATTGTTCCTTACTTGGGCCATTTATTCCTACAGCCAATTAATTAGTATTAATTATACCCAACTTCATGCTCTATTATTTAAAAGAAAAAGAGAAGAGATAAACATTGACTCAGAACAAATGAATTTACAATTTGATTAATAATATGAGAGAACTACATAGTTATTAAAGGAAACTTTAAGAAAATGTACATTAAGATCAGATTATCGAATACGTATTTTTGTCTCTAGGAGTTTGAAGTATGAGACCAGAGAGGTCTAAATTCACCCCTTACTGCACTTGGGGAAATTCTAAAAATACCCCACAATAAAATAGCCTGAGAGCCTTCCTGAGAGACTGATATAATTTGAGGTCAGGCATGGACTTCAGTATTAAAAACAAAACAAACCTCAAAAACGTCACCACTGATTCTATTGTGCAGCCATAATTGGAAAATCACTGACTTGTCATTACAAAAGACTCATTGAGGAAATATAACTAAACCTAATCTGTAAAAAACAGATAGAGTTCACCCCCACCCCTGCTGAAACCAAGGAAACAGAATGGCATAGAAAAAGCTTTAACAAAAGCAACAATCATCCAATGCATAAAGGTCAAACTAAAGATCATGAGTCTGCAACTCTTAGTCTAATTCACTTTATGTACAGATGTTTTTAAAAATTCCCATTGATTCTAGTCTGTGGTCTTTATTCTCTGTGACACTATTTTGCTTTTATGTGTACTGCCAATCTCTATATTTTTTCAAGTGTCAGCTCCAAATTCCATTAATTCCATTAGTACAATGCAATTAGAAACTCATTAGGAGAATGCCAAAGTTGGTAGAGCAGCACTGTAGATACACCTTCTGGTTTTCTGGTTGGCAATCAGAAACATCTCTTCATTAGACAGTCTGATTTAAGCTCAAAATGACCTTATGACAACATCTACTATTTTCTAAAAGTATTTGAAATTTAGTTAATACTCATTTCAAGTAACGTGTTCTCAAAATTACCTTTCTTGTAGATTCAGGTCATTTTATATTTATTCTTTTTCAAATATGCTCTGCATTAACTCTGAAATCTCTTCTCCAGAGCTTGGCCAAATAATTATGTTAATTGCATTCCCACTTTATTTCCAAAGTGCACCAGGTAATTGCAGAGGTGCAGCAGAGACTATGCTAGATTCAGATTCATTTACTGTGCTAATAAAAGGTTTAACCCTTTGTTATTGGCAGTTTAGTAGCTCTCTCTGCTTATGTGCCTAAATTTTGTAGCATAAAGAAAATTCCTACCACGGGAGGCTAAAGTAGTAATCAAAACAAAATTATTGATTACTCTTTTTCTAAAGATTAAGATGCTCAGAATTGCTGTTTCCCTCCCAACTGCCACCAGGGATGCAGTTCCCAAAGCAAACTTAATCAAAAAGTAGAACATTTTATAGCAGTGATGATAAAGACATAAAGAAAATCACATTCCAAATGCAAAAATTTTTAGAACTTACTATATGTGGTAAATATGACCTATAATTTAAATAATAAGCTCTTGCAAGGTATTCATAGTTATAGGTGCTGAATACCAGAAATTATTAAAAAGAAAAACTCAATTATTTGAACTTTTACATATATGTGTTGTGCCCATGGAAGCATATTCTGTATATATGTTCATACTGTATAATCTGAAATTTGTATTAGTATAAGTTCTGGCCAAAGAACATAGAACTCTTCTTGTATTTTACTGGCATAAATCATTCAAAAGTGTAGGAGACTGTAATAATCAAACTCGTGGAATTAGAGGATACAGGGGTGGTTGCCAGGGGCTGGGGAGTGGGGGAAATGAAAAGTTGTTTGTCAATGGGTATAAAGTTTCAGTTATGGTAAATGAATGCATTCTAGAGATCTGTACAATGTCGTGTGTATAGTTAACAGCACAGTGTTGTGCATTTCAAAATTTGCTGAGAGTAGATTTCATGTTTTGTTCTTACTACAACGAAACCAAACCAAACAGAAAAACAAGGGGACACAAAAAAACTTTAGGCAATTTTGGATGCGTCTATTACCTTGATTATGGTGATGGTATCACAGTGTTTGCATATGCTCAAACATGTCAAATTGTACACGTTAAGTACATACGGCTCTTTGTATATTAATTACACCTCAATAATACTGTTTAAAAAAGTATGAGACAGGGGGCCGGCCCCGTGGCTCACTCGGGAGAGTGCGGCACTGGGAGTACAGCAGTGCTCCCACCACGGGTTTGGATCCTATATAGGGATGGCCGGTGCGCTCACTGGCTGAGCGCGGTGCAGATGACAACAAGCTGAGGGTTGCAATCCCCTTACCAGTGACATTAAAAAAAAAAAAACAAGTATGAGACAGTAGTCCTAGGATCACAAATGGCAACTGTATAAATATGTTTGTATTTGCTTATAGATCCAATCTGCCATTGTCAAATTTTAAAAAATACTTTCATTTAGGCTCAGAATTGAACTCTGCTATCTTTAACCACATTTTTAAAAAATAAGAGAGAGAGAGAAAATGGAACAAAGGGAGAGTGTAGTCATACAAGATATTTAAGAATATTAAAATGCCACTTCAACTAAAGAAGATTGGTGCTGATATAGAGAAACACAGAGAAATTAGACAAAAAGAAACAGGCCCAAATATGTTGGGCCTTAAAAACTAACGCCACCTTAAGTGACATTACAAGTGGCTCCATTATGGGCCCACAAGGGTGTATTAACGCGGCAGCCTAAGACGGCGCCGGCGCCGGGAGGAAGTAGGGTGGGAGTGTCTGCGGGAACCTTGCCTTAGCCCTTATTGGCCAAATACGTGCTTCCGCGCTAGTGAACACTGAGTGATTGCAATAGCTAGGCATTGAGACAGGATGCATGCCCTTGACCTTTAAGCTGATAGGATTAGGTTAAAACCTCCCCTCTCCATCTGCGTATAAAAGCAACTGCTTGTGTGATAATAAATGGAACTGCTCGACAGAACCCCCGCCGCGTCTGAGTGTCCTTTAACGGGCTGGTTGGGGCTGGCGGCTGTGTTCACCTCTCTTCATGGCTCTCTTCCCCCGTCTCCTTCCAAAGGGGACTGGAGGGAAAGACGAATTCAGGCAATTCGCTCGCCCACCAGAAGGAACACCAAGGGAGAGACTGGTAGCGAGGCAAAGGCTGTTTGGGTCGGCCGGCAGCGGACCCGACACAAATATACTGAATATGGAATTTGGCGTATAAATGTCAGTGGGAAAAGATGAAATATTCGATAAATGTTGTTGGGGCAAAGAGATAGATAGTAAATAAGCCTGGTTTTCCTTGTCATCTATTACATCAAAATAAATTTTACATGGATCAGATATTTAAATGTTAAAAAATAAAATAAAAGTACTAGAGAAAGCAAAGTCAGTAATAATCTTTGAAGGGATGAAGTCCCTACTACATGAAAGAAAGAAACAAGCTATAATGAGAGAAATTTTACTGCTCACAGAGTTTTAAAGTTCTGTATAGCCAAACACCATAAAGAAAAAAATTAGAAATCTAAGAAAATTATATCTAATATTTGTGGACAAATCACAAATTTTTTTCATGTGTAAAGAGCTCTTCAAATTAACAATAGTTCTACAATTTCACATATAGTAATATACCCTAAATAACCAAACAAAAGTGTGCAAACTAGCTTCATCAAAACATTATTTGTAGTGGTAAAAATCTGAATAAATTGAAATGCAATTAATAGGAAACTGTTTATTAAATTATGATGTAGCTAAACAACCAAGAAAATATGTGATAGGCAAATAAATTATGGTTCATCAGTAGGCAAAAAATAAATAATGTTTTTCTCTATGTGTAGATAAGAAAAGATGTTCAATATATTCATTAATAAAGGCAAGTCTCAGAAAAACATGTATAATATAATCAAATGTATGTGTAAAGGGAAAGGATGTTGTACGAGGGTACTTCAGAAAGTTTGTGGAAAAATAATTAAAATATAACACAAATCCTTCCATGAACCTTTTGAAGCACCCTCATATATGCTTGTAGAGGAATATATTTTGTGAAAAGATATGAAAAAACTACAATAAGATATGAAAAATCTACTCCTCTGAGGAGCAACATTTGAATTGGAGATGGAAGTTGTAGATTTACTGTGTACATTAAACCTATCTGGACCAATTGTTTTTACTCAAATTAAAAATGAATAAATAAAAGGAATAAATAAATTAAATAAATTAAATAAATAAATAAATAAATAAATAAATAAAAGGAAAAGCTCCAAAAAGCAAATAAATGTTTTGAGTTCTGCTGCTATAGCACAATGCTTAATGTCCACATATTTTACTTACATCCTCACCCCTTGCCGATCATTCTATTTGGCCTTGGAATTGCTCGTACGTTGCATCAATAAAGCATGTTTTTGTAGAGACTGAAGCTGACCTTTCAAATTTTATTACTTCATTAATAATCGTAGCTCAGGCAAACTAAACCAATAGCCTGAGATGAGGGTGACCACAGAGTGAGGCAATTAATTCTTGACAAGAAGAGATGAATTCAAGCTAAGAGCTCGGTACAAGCTACCGTTTGACAACATATTACCACTGCCAAGCTTTGCCTCCATAGCCAGACCAATAGCTGCTTTGTAGCACCCTCTTGGCTGACATGGAGAGTTACAAAATGTTAGACCTGAAAGAGACGTTGAGCATAATTTAGTCCAGCCCTTTTATCTGGAATATTAGGAGTCTGAGACCCAGCACCAGTCTGGTAACTCAGCTCGGTGAGGACAGAGATGAAGAGACGATGTCCCCTAAACTCCTAGTGGAGTGCTATGGACACATTGATGTTGGAAATCCAGTAATTTCAAAGATGTAGACAGAAAGCGATTTTGCCTCTTCTTTCTCTTGGTCTTTATCAATACTTTAACTGAATGGTTTGGATAAAATTTCAGTTTTCAGTTGATGATCCATAAAAGCTATATAAGCCTTAACTCTTGGGAATGACCCCTGATGTCCATTCTCTCTGTCAGGGATTCCTCGGAGTCATGATGGTAAAGAGCAAGGACTTTAGAATCACAGTGTCTAATTTTGAATCCTAGATCCATGACTTACTAGCTGTAAAATCTTGTGTGTTTTAGTCTCTTGGTATCTCAGTTTCCTCATATATAAAATGGGTAAAATGCTAATTCCTATTTCGTAGGGTGCTTATGAGAATTAAGTAAAATAATACATGTGAGAGTTAGAAAAGTACTTGGCACATGATGAGTATTCAATAAAAAGTAGTTCTTACTACCAGTAACATTATTATTATTACCAGTACCTGGAATTTTTATCCATTCTCCATTGTGAAAGTATAATCAAACTTTTCAACTGGTTTATTTTAATAACTTCCCAACTTTTCCTCTGACAACAATCTTTCTTCATTTACTTTCTTCATTCCCACTATGGCTAGCATTAACTTTACATAATGTTAAGTCTGGTGATGTTATTTCCCTTGTAAAGCCTTTCAATGGGCTTCTTTCTACCTGGTTAAAATGTAAACTTCCTGGCATGGCACATGGGCCATTTGAGTTATGAGTTAACAGGTCACCATAAAGCAATAAGCCCTCCCCTTCTCCCGCATAACAGAATTATAAAGAAGGAAGAACTGTAGCTTGCTGCACTTCTTCTACCTCATAGTACATTCTCTTTCTTAATGTGATCTTATGGCGTTAGTGTGGTTCTCTGTAAAAGTTTCAAATATATTCACATTTTAGTTTCATAAGTTGTAAAAAAAAGCATATGTTTTTTCATTTAATTTGGTGTATTTAAATTCAGTAGGTCTGGAGATACTGCACAATAATGCTAATATGATACCACATTTATTCAGATAAATTGTACATTTTATAACTGCTTTTGACAGTGTAGGCAGCTCATGGCAACACTGAAAACCCTTATGTATTGATATGGCCATCTGTATCCGAGTACTTCCTCCTCAGTTCCAGACATTTGATATGAATGACTTACTGGACATCTGTATATAGAGATACCTCAGGTATTTTTAAGTTGACAATGAAACATATGTTCTACCTCTTTTATTTTCTGTCCACCTTAACCAGAAACCTGGAATGCAATTAATATTCCTCCTCTTCACTCACGCCCAAAACCCAATCAGTCACAAATCCTCCTTCTTCTTCTTTTTTTTAATTGGTTATGAATATTCAGGGAGTACAAAACTGATTGTCACAACTCATGCCCAAGATATGATGGCCAGATCCATACTGGCAGCATGCCCATTACCACAAATTTTGATTATACCTGTGTCCCCCAACCAATTATTCCCACAGTTATCCCTGACCTCCCTCCCCATCCCCCTTTCCCCACTCCACTTTGTATCCCTAGGTGTGTTCTCTCCCTCTGCAAGTCCAACACACTGTTGTGGTCTTTTTTTACTTCCTTCTTTCTCTCTTAGCTCCCATTTATGAGTGAGGATAAGCAGTATTTATCCCTCTGTGCTTTGATTATTTCATTCAAGGTAAATTTCTCTGAGCTTATCCATGTTGTTGCAAATGGGAGAATTTCATTCTTTTTTATGGCAGAGTAGTATTCCATGGTGTATACATACCACATTTTCCTTATCCAATCATCTGTCAATAGACATTTAGGTTGGTTCCATATCTTGGCTATTGTAAGGAGAGCTGCAATGAACTTGGGAGATATTCCATGCTCTTGGATTGGAAGAAGTAACACTGTGAAGATGTCTGTACTACCCAAAGTGATCTACAGATTCAATGCAATCCCCATCAAAATGCCAATGACATTCTTCACAGAAATGGAAAAAAGAATCTTGATGTTCATATGGAGCAACAAAAGACCTTGAATAGCCAAAGCAATCCTGAGCAAAAAAATAAATAAATAAAGCCAGTGGCAAAATGTTACCTGACTTTAAATTATACTCAAAGATATTGTAACCAAAACAACATGGTACTGGCATAAAAATAGACACTTGGACCTTTGGAGCAGAATAGAGAACCCAGAAATCACCCCTGAGGCTTACAGCCCTCTGATATTGGACAAAGGCAACAAAAACCAACATTGGAGAAAAGATTGCCTCTTCAACAAGTGGTGCTGGGAAAACTGGATATACATATGCAGAAGAATGAAACTAGACATGCACCTCTTACCATATACTAAAATCAATTCAAAATGGATCAAAGACTTAAATATAAGACCTGAAACTGTAAAATTACTAGGGAAAATATAGGTGAAAACACTTCAGGAACTAGGTTGGGGAACAGACTTTACAAACATGAGCCTGAAAGCACAGGCAATGAAAGGAAAAATAAACAAATGGGACTATATCAAACTAAAAAGCTTTTGCATAGCAAAGGAAACAATCAACAGAGTGTAACAACAACCTACCGAGTGAGAGAAAATTTTTGCTAACTATGCATCCAACAAGAGATCTATATCCATAATATATAAGGAACTCAAGCAATTACACAGTAAAAAAAAAAAAAAAACCAAAAAAAACCCCAAGAAATCCAATTAAAAAATAGGCAAAGGAGCTGAATAGACATTTCTCAAAGGAAGATATACAAATGGCCAATAGGCACATGAAAAAGTGCTCAACATCACTAGTCATCAGGGAAATGGAAATTAAAACTACATTGAGATTCCACCTCACCCCAGTTAGACTGGCTATAATCAAAAAGACAGAGAATGACAAATGGTGGTGAGGATGTGGAGAGAAGAGAACACTCCTACACTGTTGGTGGGACTGTAAATTAGTACAACCACTATGGAAAACATTATGGAGTTTTCTCAAACAACTACAGATAGATCTTCCATGCAATCCAGCAATCTCACTTCTGGGTATATGCCCAGAGGAATGGACATCATCATGTCAAAGTGATACCTGCACAAATCATTCTTGATTGCTCTCAAAACTGTCTGTCTTTTCCCTTCCAACAATTATTACTCTCACCACTTATTGCCTGGTTGCTTACAATGACCTCCTGACAAAATCTCTCTGCCTCTAGATTCACCCTACTTGAATCTAATCTCTCCATAGCTACCAGAAGAAATATCTAAAATGTAAATATAAGCCTTTTACTCTCCTGCTGAAAATTTTCAGGAGAGTACCTCAGGGGGCTGCTGAATTTTCAATATTTCTCATAGGTAATTGTGAGTGAGAAAATAGACACTTGCAACAATGAAGGAAAATAGATTTTGTTTAATGATAAAATGCTGTTTTGCTGAGGGTCTGTTCATTCTGTTTGTCTACCCTCTCTCACACACAAAAATGTCACAACCTAAAAGTTTAAAGATTTTTCTCATTCACCAAAGTTAAACGTGTTCTATTTTTATTTACCCATGAGGCTTGAAAAGATGAGTGTTTTTATAGCAGTTATCTAAGCCCTGCTTTGGCACAGATAGTCGCCTATGTGAAGGAGAAGTTACTCACACCTGAATATTCCATTATAGATTTTATGTGATAGTGATAGTGATTAAAAAGGAGACTGTTTCTCTTTATGTACACAAATCCCCTTGTACTCAGCAAAATGAATGAACTATAAACAATTTTGATGGGTTTTATTCAATTAAAGAAAAAAATCTATGTAGAATTTTTGTTAAAATGCTAATACACATAAAATATCCTGTAACACAGACAAAAAGACTGCTAAACCCTTTATGTTAAGAGTCTGTAGCTCTCAGGAAAAGATGTTAAGGGCATGTCTGGGTAAGTTAGTATAAACTTGCTCTTTTCCTGCCACAAATTATTTAGTTAATTCCTTTATTTCTGACAATTTAATTATCCAAACAATAATGACTGTGTCACTGATATTTAGAAATGGATCAGAACAAGAGCCAGTTTTATGAACTTAATTACCATTCTCTGTCACTCCCACTAAAAAGTAAGTTCCATGAGAGCTAGAAGATGTTTTCATTTTTTCTGTTCACTACTGAATCCCCATTGTCTTGTGCAACTTCATGCATATAGTAGGTTCTCATTAAGGTAAGTGAATGAACGACATCTTTTGAGATAAAAGGTATGACAGGATGGCAGGCGTTAACCCACCCAATAGGATTAAACAGGTAATAGAGTGAAGAGACGCATAATGCTGTTGACACTAGCATCTGCGCAGTTGTGATTTTAGATTATTTATCCCTCTTCTCAGAATAGAAAATGCAGTCACAAACAGGATATTGTTAAAAGAGTAGAATTTCACTAGTTTGTTTTTAGGAGTATTATACAGAAGTGTCTGGAAAAATATACTTAGTGAACAGCGAGGTAGCAAAGAGTGTTTTGTACCAATCATTCCTGAGAAAAGGCATTGACTTTTGATATGTACTATGGCCCTCAGTTCAGTAAGCTTTGTTGAGTAACTGGTCTGCATGACAAAGAATCCTAGGTGGCACCGGGAAGAGCATAAACAATTGTCCTCTACCAGTCCATTCAAAGGGACTTGCTGTTCACCTTTGTTGGCTCACCTTTTTTTCCCCTACATTGAAAATGTCTATTATTCTTCTTTTTTAAAAAAATTTAAACTTGTCTGGCATATTGAGATGATGCAGCCCTTTCTGAAGTCATTCCAGAATGTCATACATTGTTGACTTCTGTGATCAGGACATTATTGAGATAGATAATCACATTTGGAACATTCTAAAGCAGAAACTGTATGAGATATGTGAAAACTCTCATAGCAAATTGAATATTAAACTAAGATGTTTAAAGCAGAACTCTTTTTATGGTGAGGAATGTCAAATGTAAATGGAGGCCCTTGTTGACCACTACCTCCATAGATATTTATAAGCAAGTCTTCTGGATGTGTGGATGAAAAATCAGTGCTATATAGTTATAGAAAATATAAATTTAATTGCTCTATTAAAGTTAGGGCGCTATATAAAGTCTGACACCCATATGGATTCTGAACCTTGAATAGAATCATTCATTTTTTTAATTCCATAAAGGCTTGAGTGCTGAGTCAGTATCAGGTTCTGACTAGACTCTGTGACTGCAGCAAAATGAAAGAAAGAGAATATTACAACACAATGTAACGAGGTACTTCAGGAGCACCTAACAGGGTACTTTGGAAGCACCTAACAGGGTACTTTGGAAGCACCTAACAGTGTGAATGGGGCCATGGAGGTTTCCCAAGAGCAAATGATACCTGTAAAAGAGTATTCAAGCAAAGGAAGAAGAGACAATGACATATCACATTTGATAAACTGAAAATGTCTCTAGTATCAATAACTGAGGTCAGTTAAATTCCCAAGGCCCTTGGAGATTGGGACGTGGCAGTGGTCATGTCCTTCACATCCTGAAATGTTGCTAAACAGTTTTCTTTTGGCTTATAGTCCAAACATGGTGGTGGCTCAGAGAGCTATAAATTAACCCAAAGAGTGTTGAAATAGATGATGTGACCTTTCCCTCTGGGTTTAGCAATTGTTTAAAGAGCAAGATGTAATCATTAACCAATCACACTCACATTGCGCTAGATAACCCACATAAAGCCTGATTAAGGAGGCGGTCCCTTCGCCTCCCATTTTGCCTTCCCTTTTTGTAAATATAAAGTATTCTGGAGCTCTGTTTGTACCTCAGAACACTTCCAAAAATAACTTGGAGGTATTTTCCCAGGCTGCAGTCCTCATATTCGCTCAAATGAACTCTTTGTTTAAGCCGAGCCTCAGTTTCCTTCCTCAGGTTGACACATTCAAGGAGTTGAAAATGATCTTTCAAGGGTGGGAAGGGTGTGTGTGTATTTGAAAAGGAATTAGGGAAGAGGGGAAAGGTGGATATGACACAAAGCTGTCTATATAAATTAGGGCCCATAGGCCATGATAATAAATGCAGACTTTTTCCTAAGGGCAATGAGGAACCCTTGATGGAGCGAATGATGGAGAACGATGTTGTCACATTGTTAAAGGTCCCTGGCTGTAGTGTGGAGAAAGGATTGCAGAGAATGAGATAGAAGGGGGAAGCAGGTTAGATGGCCATTATAGTTATTCAAGTCCCAGATAATAGTGGATTCTTATTGGGTGGGGGTAGTGGAAAATGAGAAGAGCTGATGGATTTGAGAGGTACTTAAGGTACAAAATAGACAAGATGAATTGAGTGATAGGATGTGGGAGAAGAGAATGAAGGTTTACAAGTGGTTTCTGGGTTTCTGGATTGACCATGTGTGTTAGTGTTTACAGAGCTCATGATCATTTCCGTGAGGTTTGCAAAGGCAAGAACTGACCTTGTTCTGACTGAAATCTCAGCTGGACCTCATCAGGAGGGAAGAATGCATAAACAGAGCAGCTTCAGCACTCACCCTTGCCTTTCTTACAATCATCCTTTCTGGATAAACGGCAGGTCAGAATGGTGCTAGGGTATGCCAAATAAATAATCCATATTTTCAACAAATCAGCCAGAGGTATGAGGTACATGAGAAAGTAGAGTTGATTAATACAATTAAAAGTCAAAGAAGAACAAGGCAAATTTTAGGAGGGTGTTTTTATGAATAGCTTCCCAATTAATAATGCATTTCAAACATGTCTTTGGGGAAGCCTGTAAAAGAAATTTATATCAATCAGGTATTGAAGCTCAGACAAATCGGACTTGACTTAGTATATGCTGATGCTTTAGAATACCCAGTCTTAGTATTTCAGGAAATAATAAGTGTTGGTTTAACACATGACTACTTAACAACTTCTAGTCCACTCAAGGATTCTATGGTTTGAATGTTGAGTTTAAGAGTGAGCCAGAAGTTTTCTTTAGCCTTATAAGCAAGGGGAAAAGGTGAGAAAAAGAAGATTTGAGCTAAGTTTTATGGGAGTGAGAATGGCTAAAGCTCTAAGGCATATCGAAAATGTAGATTTGGTTGATGCCATTAGAATTATTTTCTAAAACTTCAGTATGACTGTCAGGATTTTCATCCCATAAAGTGGCTGATAAACTGTATTTGTTTAATTAATTAAGCCATGCACAACAAAAGTTCCTTGTTCATTCATTCATTTATTTGACAAATATCCATTGAATGCTCAATATAAACAAATGGTAGCATCTGGGGTTTAAAGACAAATGATGTGTGGTATTTTCTGTCAAGAAGCATATGTTTTATCAGAGAACAGCCACTAACTCAACGATGATAGCACCATGTGGTAAATACTGTGATCAAGAATGTGCAGGAGAATGGTAGGAAAAAAGGCTAGTTTCGGTAATGAGTAAGAGTCAATTATATGACGAAGTGAGAAGTGAGGATGGAAATTCTAAAGTGAGAAAACTGTGAACTTGTAAGCATGATGTCCAAAGGAACTACAGAAAGTTCCAAATGATGAGCACAAAGGTTGTGTGGGGACGGTGGTGGGAAATGAGCCTGGAGTAGCCGACAGGAATTGGCATATTAATAAGAACCTTGTATGCCAAGCAAAGGGGTTTGGATTTTATCCTGAGAGCTATGGGGTATTATTGAAGGATTGTAAGCACAGAATTGACATAATAGAATTGGCATTATATTACAGAAAGCTGGCAATCTAGACATGGCTGGCAACAGCCAGTTTCAGGGAGACGGAGAATTGTGCTTGCAGAGATCCACCAAATATAATAACAAGTGCAGTCACATTTGATTGATGGCAAACCTTAACTAAAGTGAAGCAAAGCATCAGTAGGAATCATTCTGACTGTGGATCAGATCTCTGCTCAAAAAAAGTCTTAGCAATGGAAAAACAAAATGTAAACTATGTATATTTATAGTTTACATTTTACTGTTTACATTATTGAAAACAGTATTTGGACTACATCCCAGGGTATAATAAGAAGCTGAAGTAAATGGTTTGAAGCTGAGTTGGCCAGAAACTGCTATTAGATCTTAATCCCAGAAAATGCCCTGTGGTCTCGTTGTTAATCTCAGACGCTGAGAAAAAAATCACTAAAGGTGTATTGGAGTTTTAGTGGGTCATTCAAATTTAATTGCCAATGTGGAACACTTCTAGACATGATTACTTCCTACTATAACTGTCTTGCAACACAAACACTTAAAGCAGTGAGGTGTCAGTTTCATATAATATCTAGCTGAGAGATAATGAGACTTTTAAAAAATATTCATGGAAGCATTTGTATATTACAACAAGGACAATCACCTTCAATATAGGCTATATGCTTATATTTAAAATGTTTTAATAATTATTAGAGAATATTGGAGAATAATATTTATTCTCTAATAAACAGAATAATAATTATTCTCTAATAATTCTATGCATTTACTCAGGCAAGTACAATTTAAAATTTTATGAAAATATTTCCAAACAAACACAGTGGGCAAAACTGGCTGAAAGTGAATTAGAACAAACAGGGAAATATATTTTAAAAATTGTAAATCTTATCTTTTCTTTTATTATTTCATTTTCATGTATTTCACTGCTTTTCATTTAAAAATAAATGGATACTTCTACTTGTTTAGGAAACCAACAGAAAATAACAAAAAATGACAAGTAACTGTCAAATTTCATGAAGAAGCTAACATGCCAATGCAAGAAAAATTGTCACCAGAGATGCTCACTGTAGACCAAGCAACAATCCAGCCAACTTGTTATCTCTACACATTTGGGTTTTTTTTAACATGTATTTGAACTTAATAAATGTTTATTAATCTCCTAATGAATCTCACCCTGTTCCCTAATTCCTTCTGCCCATGAAAGTAGGCCAGCGTATGGCTCTTTGTGCCAGGGATCTGTCCAAAATCCCTGACCAATGGCTCTTTTTGCAGACTTGTAATGAATTCATCCCACAATTATCCAATCACAAGAATAGTGGGCTAAAGAGGGAGTTTCAGAAATTTATTGACCAAAAGTTTGTTGTTGACAGTGCTATGGAAATGGTCAGGAAGACACACAGTTAACCAGGCAAAGCATGCTTTATGGTGCAAGTGATGTTTTATATCATCTACAGTAATTTAGACTTCAGGTAAACAAGGAAGTAACTCTTTTAGATTAAGCTTTCCTAAAGTGTTGGTTCCTATGGATTACAGCAGGCATTTTTTTTTCTGGATTTTTAAAAAACAGTTTTATTTAAGTATAATTTATATAGTATAAAATCCACCTATTGTAAATGTAAAACACTGAATTTAGTAAATTTACAGAGAGTGCAGCTATCACCACAATCCAGTTTTAGAACACTGTCATTTTTGTTAAACTTATTATTTGGCAAACTCAACATGACTGAGAACACCAATAGCCTAGGCCAAGTCTACCACTGGGCTCAAATAATCTGCGGTTACTTGGTTAATGGGTAGATTGAGCCACTAAAGTCTAGTTATAGGAAGAAATGTGGCATCTCCTTGAGGAAGATCACTCTGAAGGAAGAAGCAGCCAGAGATAACCAGTTTTATCAAATAACAATGTGTTGGTCAGCGGGGGGACCTATGTTTGCTCCACTCCCATAGTAGATTCATGCCAGTGGCATTTTACTTGCGATAGATACATATTTATAGATATAGATTTAGATAAAAATAGGCACTAAATAGGTATTTCTTGACTAAAATATTTATAAAGAAATAAGTTGACTTATATAGAGAGATCAAAAGGATAGATTTCAAACGATAGAAAATGTAACACAATTTATTAGAATAGACCGCAATAAGGGAAGTGGGCATTTTCATCCACTCTGCAACGGGACACTGAGAAGCTATGGCATTTGACTGTTCCACTAACTGGCTGAGTGAGAAACCAAACTACCTGCAGAGAAAGAGTGGTACCTGTGGACGTAGCCAAACCCAGGAGAGATGGTTTTGTGAAGGATTAAAAGAGGAGATAAGAGTGCAACATAGCATCTTCCTGAATATATCAACGTATTTGACGAACTTCAGAAATCTGTGGGACATAAGAGACCTGTTCTGCTTCTCTACTTCATTCTTGTCACTCCTGTCTTTGCTCACAAGGCTCTTGCCACAGTGGCCCTTCGGCAGATCGTGTACCGTGATAAATTGTTTTCTCCTCAGGGCCTTTTTGCTAGCTGCTCTCTCTTCAAGGAATGTTCTTCTCCTAGATCTTGAAAGACTAATTCTTTGTCTTCAAATTTTAGCTGACCTCCTGGCTGCCCAGTCTAAAGTAAACAGCCAAACACGTTCCATCCTATTAGTATACTATTATACTATTAGTATACTATTGTAACTAATATCTTATATGTTTATTTTTATATAAGCATTATGTTAGAAAAAGCATAACTCGAGGGAAAATAACAATAGAGCCACCTTATTTGTATTAAAACTTTAAGGTTATCTCATAAAAACATATTGTTAAAAACTTTCTATGATGACTCAACAGGTCACCCAGCTTTGCTGTTAAATGAATCCAGTAAGAGAAGCCTTGAGATCTCCGAGGTCAAGCTACTCTGTAGTTGAAAGGTTTTCAAAAAATCACATTTCTTATATTGATACAAAATATGCTTTCTTCTAACTTTACAATGAACCCTACTTTTTCCCTTTGGAGTTAAATAAATCTACATACCTTACTTATGCATTAGTTTTTTTCTGATATTTGGTGGAGTATAGGTTATTACAGGTTCACTGTTTAAACAGGAATAAGAAATTTTCATGTTCTGAGAAGACAGTTTCTTTTGGGGGGTGGCTGGCCAGTATGTGGAACTGAACCTGTGACCTTGGGGTTATAAGGCTGTGCTCTAGCCAACTGAGCTAACCAGCCAGCCCTGAAGACAGTTTCTTGAGAGTTTATTAAAACATCAGGAAGTAGTAACCAAAGCAATAATGTTATAAGACAAAAAACAAACAAGGAGTCATGGAAGTCACTAAAATGGTTGACTGGTCCTTCATATCACCACATGGAAATGGGAGAAAGCCCTAGGCATGAGGCAGAGCAAATGAAAGCTCAACTAGGTACAGGGTGCTCGTGGCTGATAGGCCAAAGTCTTCATTTGTTAGTTTATTTTAACCAGAGGGTGGAAGAAACATTAACCACTGAAAGCAGTTTGAGGCTTTTGGAGCTGTTTTTTTTCCCCAACCTATAATGATATTTTGTGCTAAAAATAGTATCTTTCTACTGGCTTGCTGCTTATGTTGAGACTAGAGAAATGATTTCCACCATGTGACAGGAAAAAGAAACAGTCTCGGCTGTTTGCAATACTGATTATATCAAAAAGGGATCAGAACAGTGTGAAATCTCTGTTGAGCTTTATGCTTTTCCTGGTAAAGCTAGTAGAATGGGTCAAATATTAAAAATTTTTTTTGAGTTAAATTGCATGCAAATGGTTCTGAACTGTTTCTATTGGAGGGAGTGAATATTTAAAAATATTTAAATGGTAGATATTAACCTAAATATATCAATAATTACATCAACTGTTAATAGACAAAATACTTAAATTTTGATTGTTCGCTTGGACATACCTAAGGATGCTAGACTTAACAAGTAAAAACATAGGATACTCAGTTAAATTTTAATTTTGGATAAACAACTGAACACGATGTATTTTATCTGGTAAACCTAGGTGCAACCTTATTACTGATAAAGTTATCAGTCCCACTGGAGAATGTGACTTTTGACAGAAAGCCTCCCTAATAACCTCAGAATTAGATTAACCCAACCACAACACTACCCCAGGCAGGCCTCTTTACTACAAATCAAAGACTATTCTTGGAGAAGCAGAAGTATAAACTGCGGTAAATGCTGCAACCAAAAGAGAAACCTAAATATAAGGACAATGAAAATTGAAAGCAATAGTATGGAAAAAGGATATACATGAAAATCCTAAGCAAAGGAAGCCTAGCTTAGCTATAATAACTTAAAACCAATAAACCTTAAGGTGAGAAGCATTTGTAGGTACATACCAATAGAAATGGCTGCATATTTGCATCTAAAATCATGTACAATATTAGTCATAAACCTCTCTTTATAATATTCCAAAGCTGAAAATGACTCAATGTCTGTCAAAAGAAAAAAAAAAAACAACAAATTTCAATATATTCATATAATGGAACACTATACAGAATTGAGGGGAAAGATGGCTATGCACGAGTCCTTGGCTAAATCTCACAAAGAATTGGAATGAAAGAAGTCAGACAGAAATAATTACTAACTGCTTAATTCCATTTATGTAAAAGTTGAAAAAAAAAAAGACAAAAATAACCGATGGCAATAAAAATCAAAATAGCCATAACTTTGAGAAGGAGTTTGCAATATTAGTGGGGAGGACAAGGGCTGCTGGGGTGTTGGGAATGTTATGTTTTTGATCTGTGTGGTGGTTACATAGATGTGTTCATCTGTGAAAAGTCATCAAGCAATCTGCTCATGATTTTTGTACTTTTAAATATGTTATACTCAATTAAAAGTTACATAAGATAAAGTAAAAGAAGGTGAGATTAGCTTCTGCAGAGACACCTAAGCAGAGCTTTGGAAGAGGAACAGGAGTGCGGATGTGAACGGACTGGTGTGTGGAAAAGCATGGGGTATGAAACGGAATGGTGTATTTGTAGAACTGCCTGCACTTTAATACAAGTTGCCTTTCCAGTGAGAAGTGGCAGTAAGGCTGGAAATATGGTATTGCCAGCTCAGTGTGGATCTTGAAGGCCATGTGTTTCATATGCCTCTGATGACCCAATTCATTCTCTTAGCCTCGCTTCTGGTTCCAGCCATGGCTGGCTTCCAGGCGGGCTTCAATTCACCTTACGCAGACAGTGTCTTGCCTCAAGCATGCACTGCACATCTTTAACTTTCACCCTGGAAAGGCTCCAACACCACACACACTGGAAGAGCTCATTGCTCATGCCTGAGCAGCCCAGAAGTGCAGGCAATCCTAAACAGTAGGAGATGGGAGCTTACAGATATGTACTTCTCCTGGTCAGTCCTCAGGCTGGTAATTCCATTCTGAGAAACATACTACATGATCTTCTGAAGTCTGGGGGCAAGAGGGAGCCTTGTTACTTTCAGTGGTGATCTTGATAACGTACCCTTATAATGCTTTCCCTAATTCCTCCCTCTCCCGAGTATGTCATTCCCACTCCAGGAGATTCCCTCCCTAATAAACAATATGCACCCAAGTGTTTGTCTAGGGCTCTGTGTTAGGGGAAAACACAACCTAAGAATTGTGGATTCTATCTTGCAAAGTAGGGGGAACCCCAGTCAAGGATGACCATTCAGAGCTACAGGGGAGAGTAACATTGCAGGCAGGGGTGTGGGAGACTTGGGATCTTTGAGAAGCTGGATAAATAATCTCTTTCTTCTCTGAAGCAATAAAACAAATAGGACAAAGGAGTAATGCAGATGGGAGATAAAGCATTATTTTTATTTCTGACAAAGATTGTATCAAAGATTGTGGCTCATATCTTTAGGTAGATGGGCTTTCTGTTAATGAACCTCAGTCAGTCAGACACATTGACTCCCGACAGCGTTACTGCAGGAAGACCTTCCCACTGCAAATGCAGAGCCTGCCACTAGAGAAGCAGAGAATACTATATACAGGCTGGGGAAAAAGAGGGATTAATTTCTAATAGTAAAGGGAATGCAAGAAAGCTTTGCTGAAAAGCAGCATTTGAGCTGAGCTTTGGTGGGTGAGCAGAGTTTTGACAGGTGTAGACAGGTTTCATGCGAGATAGTGCTAAGTGATTAAATGCTAGACCAAAATTATTATTATACTGGCGGTCATAGAAAGTAGATTATCTAATGGAGGATGCAGGTAGGATTTATTCATTCCCTCTGAGAAAGTTAAATGGAATTCAGTCTTAACTAGTGGGTGGAATTCTGAACTAAAATGTCAATATGTAATAACCACAATCCTCCACGTTTTTTCCCCCACAGTCAAATTCATATTCATTAAGTCCTTCTCCCTTGTTGCTAAGCAGAGGATGCAAGAATACATTAAGAATCATAAATATTAGCACAGTCGGATTTGCAAGCCAACCTGTCCTATTATGAATGCCGTTGCAAAGTTCTAACCTTCTGAATTCTTGTCCACTTTCTGTCCAGGCCATCAGTACTTCCTCCAGGAGAGACACTCAGCACCGGGAAAGGTTGTAAACGCTTGTAAAGCATTGTCATTTCTTCTGTACTCCATGTGCTTGTTTACCGTCCGCATATTTACTGTTGTCTGAACATACATATGGTACATGCACAAGTAAAGGCACGTATTCACACCCCCTCCACACACATACCCATATACACATACACAATCCACTTGGAGATACACAGAGACACACATAAAATACGAATGTAAAGATTCCATATACCTTTTCAGCACCTAAAATATAAATTCTTGCCGCTTTCATTTCTAAGAGAGGATGTAGACCAATGTGTTTGAAAGTCTTTTATTTCATTTTATCTTATTTTGTTTTCTGTTGCTTTGTTTAGCATGCTTGGTGAAAGGAAATTTCAGAGCAGACATACAAGATCCTGGCATCTTGTGAATACTTTCTCCTCAGTCTATCCTGAGTTAGGACCAAGTAGCTATCAGATTGTGTCAAAGCTTCATCAATCTTTTCTTTCCTGCTGTCTGCCTGCCTTTTTACCGTTTCACTGCTAATTAGCCCTGAGAGCAGGTGGAAAAAGAGAAGCTGTTGATCTCTATTCATTCCATTTCACACTTCTGGCTTAGAAGGAAGAATGAATAAATATGGGAAAAGTGAGGTTTGGTGCTGCTTTGAGATTTTATAGATCTTCTCTCTGTATGGATACTTCAAAATTCAGACAACTTAAAATACAAATTGTTAATGTAAAATTCTTAGTAAGCACTCTTTTGATTTAATTTATTTCATAATTCAATTGATGACCTACCTAGAGCCAGTCCCTGTGTTATGTGTTAGAAATAGATGAATGAAAAGACTTTCATGCTTCCTGCCCTCATGGAGTTGATGGACAAAACTGAAATACAGACAGCTAGCAAGTGATTACAAACGTGATAATGACAGAAGGATAACAACAGGTGCCGTGGGAATACACAGCAAGGAGATTCGGTCCAGATCTGGTCTATATCTTCAGGAAAGGCCTCTATGAAGAAATTATGCTAATGGACTGGCTCCAAGAGTAACAGCAGTTACCTAAGTAAAGAAGGTTGGATAAGCAGTCAGGCAGAGAGCATGCATGCAATCCATCAAGTTAAATACCTAGTAAGCAATCTTTGTTTTGAGTGGCTTTGGTATTTTTTTAGTGCAAATGCTTAGAGTATAGAGACAGCACCTGATGAACATCCAGAAGATTACTAGGAAATGTAAAAAGAGACCCAGCAGCCCTCTTTTTGAGGGAAACAGGTATGAGGGTACGTACTACTGAGTTCAAAGACCTCCACAGAGCAATGGGGCTTTGGCTTTTTCTCCCATCTTTCCCATACCCTCTAGGTTCTCAGGTGAACAGAATGATGATAATATGTGACTGATGTGGAGTGATGGCGAAGCTAATAACCTGCCTTATTAAATAAGAAACAGATTTTTCACTGGCTGCACAATCTCTCAGAAAGCACTTTATAACTCAGTACCTCAAGTTCATTCAATCATCTCCCATCCAGCTCTGCAAGGGCCAAGCTTCAGGGTGTGTTCCAATAAAGTAACTTCTATCTGTGAGAGAATCACAGAAGGATAGTACTTTAAGGACCCTTGGAACTATCACAATATATGGAAAATAAAAATCTGGTTTTGGAATTTTTTTATGTGATATTTTTCCAAAATCAGACTGCTGAAATGGAAACTCATGTCTTTTGACTCCGAACATATGGCATGTTGTTGAGTCTTGCTCCTTCCGGTGAAGCTTCTAGCAATTTTATAAACAGTCTACGGAAGTATGGTGCTGATAACACCAAGGTCAAGGGTTGGCATTTCCATACTGACCAGCTGCCAAAAATAAAAATATAAGTAAAAAATAATAAACAGCCTACGGAAGACACCAAGCACATATTCGTATATAATCCTTTAGACTTAGAATATAGATCATTGATTTAAAACTACTAAATATCTCAGAAAATAATTGAAAAATTAAAGGTACTGCTAATTCTTCATCTTTCAAGACTGCCATTTGAAAACCTAACTCAGAATTTGCAAATTGATACCACAGATTTTTATTTTTTTTGGTCAGGTCTGTATAATGTTTACGGCTAGAAAGTTGGTTTTTGATGAACCCAAAGGAGTTTCTAGTGATAACGCTTTGTTTTCTCAGGGCTCAACCATTTTCTTGTGTAGAATGATTATCTAAAATGCATGCTAAATTTGCCAGTTTCTAAATTATAGAATATTTCTCTTCCTATTTTTGAAAATGATAGTGAAATAACTTAAAGTAGATTCAGATTTAAATTTTTTTTGTTAAAGATTTAAAAGGGGCTATATCTGGTATTTCTAGTCAGCACCAGCTTGTGGAAAATCTAAGAGAGTCAGACTGATTGTTCTAGGTCAAAATTACTGAATCAGTCTTATAACTTGTTTTAATTCACTTATTTTGTAAAGGGAGGAAGATCTCTGAAAGAGTAGCTATTTTTCAGCCAACTCTAAGCATATTCCTTCCTTCCTCCTTCTCCTAATTTGTAAGGTCAATGGTATCCACCCCTTTGACTGATAGCAAATCCTATCTGTATGAAATTAGCTTATCTAAATACATTAGGAATGCCCAGCAGGCCTGTTTCATGGAAATTAAATCAGTGAATAACTTTGTGATGAGAAAATCATGAGGTCATGGCCACTGTTGCTTTAAAACTAAATAAGCAAATTTCATATCAGCTTGCTTTTGCTCTTTCCACTATAAGAGTCCTGTGGTCATTTTTCTCTTAGATTTTGACACTCAGAGCATCTTCAAGGCCTTGGAAATAAGAGCAAGGTCAGATGTTAGGGTTAAGGAGTGGGCTGATAAGACTATGACATAAGCAACAACACTGCCTTACCAAGGTTTGAAAATGTTTCCTTGAAAACTGTTCAGAAGTTTGTGATATGAATTAGAACTATTATGTCTTTGAGGATAGTATACTTTGTTTAATTACAAATACATAAGATTTCCTTACGATAAAATGGTTGTGGGGGTCACATCAATTTAAAGAGAAATCATTTTGTTATGGGCACTTACCCCACTCTCCATTGGACAAGGACTTCTATTTGGTGCCTCCTGACTCCAGGTTGGAAACTTGAAATCTAGAATGTGAACATTCCTAGGATGACCAAATGTTAAGCATTATAAACATACACTGAGACACCCATGGCTTATTCCTCTGAATCTCACATTCCACAGTGCAACTGTCATGGAATTGTATGTGGTGCACTTTCATTTTAGTATAAATACACTAGGGAATATAAGTAGAAAAAAAATTACAGGCAAAACCTGTTACTTGGGAAATAATCTCTGTAATACATGGCTTCCCTGTGTTTCTCAGTCAAGATGTCCTTAAAAAGTGGGAATATTTGTGTAGTATCCTAAGGTTGGCCAGTGAAGATTCTGGAGGATGGGAACCCCAGGTACCCCAGCACTGTGCACACCGCTGCACGGTGTACAACAGCAAGTCATCTGTAACTCACTGAGGGGAAAGCCCGGAACAAGTGTAGATTTCCCTCCTTTCATCTTCGTTAAGTAATATCACATGCATTCAAAGGAAACCAATTTGATCCTCAACTCAGCTTGGCTTCTTTATTAGGAAATTTATCTGATCTGTGCTAATGACAGAAATTATTCTTCCCTCTAAGTGAGTTTTTATTAAGTATCTTACCATTTTGTGTCAGATATTAGTAGTACAAAGGCATAAAATTATTGAAATAGACACAAGCTGAAAGGGAAAGGCATGCTTGTCAGTAAAATCTTCAGCAGTTTTGGGTCCTCTAAGAAATAACTATATCAATCTCATTCTTGCAAGGGAAATCTCTTTATGTCCTAAGCTGATGATAGGTCACGGTCATAAAAAAGTGCATGAATCCACCTGATTATCTTCACTAAGTCTGAAGAACAAAGTAGTCAGTGCTCCAAGCTACTCCTGGTGCCCTCTCCTCCACCACACCACGTTCAGTCACATCCACCTCTTCTTTTCTCTCCATGTTACAGATTGAAAGAGGGAATCATAAGAGTAACAATTGTGTCATCTGATATTCTTTAATTGCAGCAGTTACACACCCTAGTTACACATTAAACTGGGAAGCATTTAAAATTTACCTGTATCCAGGTGCCATAAAATCATATTCTCTAGGGACGGTATTTACTTAATAGCATATAACTATCAATCGATAGTATATAACTGGGCGAGACCTCATGATGGAGGTGCTTGAGGAGGAGTCTGAGAGTTCATCCTGGAGTTAAAATAATGAGTAATTCGAGGCTTTTGTAAGAAAGGAAAGGAAAGGGAATAGAAGAACAGGGTTCTTGAGGGCATAGTTTGCTTTCTGCGGCAGGTTTTATGACTTGGATATATCACGTTTCTCTCAATACATACCTTTCTTGTTGCTCATTATCTAATGTCTGAATATCCCTGAATACCTAGTTTGTTTGTGCAACTATTGGTGTGTATTCAGGTTTACAGTATACATCTCTGGAATTTTTCGTTGCACAGCACCTAACAGCAACTCACAAAATTTAAGTGGTTATAACAGATATTTGCACAATGGTAATGAGCTGTTCTCTAGTTAGTCTTGCTAATCACATAATCCTAAATCACTAAAGAGTAGATATTTTCTAATTTTACTTGTAGAACTAACAGCACATATGCTTCTGACTAGTATTCTCAGCCACACAAAGGACAAGATTTGTAACTGAGATTGCTTCATGACTGGCCATCCATCCCAACTAGGTTTTGGCACACTATTATTTAGATGGGAAAGAATATATCTTTAATTTTCTCTGGTCAGTCCAAAGAAAAATAACTGATGTCTGACAAGAAAGAAAGAATATTGATGCTATTTATTTTTGTATTTCAGACTGAAGGTAAATAAAAAAAATCTGTAGGTTAATAAACTGTACTGGCATAAATATTTATGATCAGTAAATGAAATCATTAGACTCCATGTCATTCATACATGAAATGTATTGAGCAGTTATCCTCTTACAGATTTTAATATACTTAAAAATGGACAATTTAGTATTACATAGTTATATAACATTGATACTGTTAGATAAGTGGATGTACATATTTTTCTTTCCAATAAAATGGTTTCATGCTTATAAAAGTCACCTTAGGTCAACTTGGGACAAAGAGAACAACATACAGTAGAAATAAACCAAGTAGTAAACAGAGTATTGGTAAGGAAAAAATGTTATAAAGCAGTTACGTTGTTGACACAAAAGAAAAATAAATAAATAAATACACTTTTCTGTTATTTGAAGGCAATTCACAATCATTTCCAGGAATTCTGTGAGAATTTAAGGCCATTTGTTCTAAAGAAATACTTTAATTTAGACACAACTTCACAAAACTGTAATTCTTGTAAAAACTGTACATGCAAAAACTCCTTACAATTAATTGTGGACAGGCAGGTCAGTATATAGGTTATTTCACAAATGTGTTGTGCACTAAGTCACGTGGTTGTAGTTATTTAACTGAGGATTTCACAAAAGACTTCCAGCCTGTGAACCCTGCGTGGCAATGTGGAATGATGATAACAACAGATTCCAATCAAGACAGCCGGGATCCCTTTGAATTAAAATATCTAGACAAGATATAATGGAATAAAAAGTTTAAAACATCTGCTACATGGTTCACAGTTAAATATTCTTGGTTTTAGTCTTTCTAAATAGCATTATAATATAAGGATGCTACTTTTTATACAAAATATTTTCTGTGCATTTACAGTTCACGTTGTTTGACGTTTTATTATTTCTACTTAGCATTACAAAACATAAACAGACTGCAGCCTAAATTTTAGAGCCCAAACTCCATGAAAAATGCATGTTCTCACAGGATACATATCTGCTAAGCCTACTCCCCCACTTGGCAAACATCGCAGAGAAACTGATTACTAAGCAGGTGTGGCTTCTTAAGACAATTCAGTTACTGAGAAATATGCAAACATCTTTCCTTTCCCTTATTTGCAACTGTATTTGTCCAGACAGTCGTTCAAAGAGATATTGCTCTTGTGATTATAGCTATTGCAATTTAGAAGACAAAGGATTCAATATTCAAAACTCTTAAGAACAGTTATAAAAGTATTGAAATTTAAAAAGTAGTAACATGTAAACATTGATACAGAGAGACTGCTTTCCTATACACATAGCAGTCGAGGACAGTATTTGAGTTAAAAACATAGTTTGTGCTTTTTCCCAACAATACATTGGAAATTAGCTATTTCTGTCAAAAAAAAAAAATTAAAAATTAAGAGAAGACATCCGTACTTTGCTTCAAGCATTTTAACAATTTTCTGTTGCTCATGCAACAACCATATTTACAGTTTTGGTTTAGGAAGAGAATTAATTTTGGATCCAAGAAAGCACATTAACCAGTACTGCTGAAACCAAACTAAGAAAAGTCTCTCATTCCCTGGTTCAGTACAGAGCACCAGGCACAAAGCATGAACTCAGCAGTTCTAACTGATGTGTAGTTAACGTGAGCATTTGGGAGCACAGTCATATCTGAGTCTGTAACACATGTGTAGGTGGGGTGTATGGCGGAGGAGCAGGTGATGGCTTGATTCCTCGGGCTCTCATATAGGAGAGAAACTGCTCAGGGATTTCAGCTAGGACATCTTTAGCCAACCTAGCCATGCTCAGGATGTGGTTTCCACTTCTGTCAATGTAATCCCTGAATGGCACAAACTATAACAGAGGTGAAAAAAAAAGTTATTTTACAGACTTTAGTAAGCCATGTAATAGATACAAAAATCAGCCCTTGCAAACATTTGGTTGTAGGAGGATCAGAGAAACCCAGAGTAATAGTGAGAAGGATAACAATTACACATTTAAAAAATATTGGATATACTACAAATAGCTATAACAGTGACCAAACCTTACTAATCTATGCTTTATTTAGAAAGGAATGTAATTCTATTCTATGTTTTTCCTCCAATAACTCATGCTGCCCAGTCCTGATATGCCCATTATGTTGTTACATGGCTTCTGCAGTTTTGAGTTCTATACCCAGCCTGACTCCCAGTAGATTCTTAACCTTTCTGGGACTAGGTTTCCTGTCAAATGGAGTTAATTCATGCCTAACTCAGCTTTTGATGTGGGAATATTACCCAGTGCAGGGTAAGAAATAAATATTATCCAATTCAGGGATAAAAAAAAGTATATACTGTTAAAGAGTCTTAAAAACATTAAAGTATTTTAAATTGTTACCAGAACATCAAATCACATGGACAATGAATATAAAATTCACACATCTCATTTTAATAGGAACCTGAAATATTTAGTACATTAAATCTTGCCCCAGATGTTGACTTTTTTTATATCTATTATTTGGGAAGGCAAAAATAAATAAATAAGTAAAAAGATCTCAACATAAGATTGTGGAAGACTTCATATTGAAAAATATCACATTATTATTTTTACATCATATAAAAATGATTGCTCTATCTTTATATAACTAATTAAGTAAGAGCCCTTAACAGCTCAACACCAAACACTCTGACAATAGATTGACTGATTCCGTTCTCATTTATAATGGTTACTTGAGTTAATAAGCACTGTGCTGTTTGAGGGTATTAGTTCAATTTCCCTTCGGGGACATGATTCTTGAAGCAACTCGGAAGTGATTGGAACTGTTAATGTTGTGATAGTTTGGGAGCACAGTAATTTTAGGTCTTCAGAGAAAAGACAAGACATTTTAGAATGCTGAACAATTTCTGAGTATAGTATTTAAAGTTTAAGTTAAATACTTTTTTCTCCAGAGAAAGAGAAAGAACATTTCCATCTCATACTATATTGTAACTTTTAAATTTATTTTGAAAGACTTGTTTTTGATTTAAATAGTTACTCAAGATGCGCTTTTAGAAAACAACTGTTATGAGGAAGCAGCCTTTAAAATAGTCAGGTTGCCATAGGTAAACCAAGTTAAAACTACAGGAAATAAAATAGCAGGTGGCACGCTTTTTATGCAGTGAAAGCAGTTTCTTTTAAAGTAGAGTGGAAAATTTATTCCTGTCTTATTAAAGTAAGACACACTGTAGGCAGAAGCATAACTATATGACTCTAATTTCCCCTACCTGTCTTGCTACCAGGAGGAAAACTCAGAACAGCTTTTAGAAATGTGTAACAGAAAGGTGCCACATCTTTCTCTTACCCCTGAAGGTAGCTAACTACGGGTAAGGAAAAACTAACAGTGAATATATCTTCACCTGAGAAGAGAACCAGGAAGATGTGAACTTTTACAAAGTCACATTATCTCGCTATGGACAAGACGACATTTTTAACAAAAAATCAAAGAGGTGCAGAAAGAAGTTGAGGTTTATTTTCTTTTGAAAGTATGATTAGAAATGGGAGAAAATAAGAATCAATGTAATTAAGAATTAATGAGAAAAAGTATCTAATGATAACTGGTTTATTTCATTCTTATTTTAAAATGCATAGCACTTTAAAAATTAACATTTAGTCATGTTGGTGCGGTTCGTACACATGTAGCTCTCTTTAAACTATCTTTTTTTAAAAGAGTTCATTGTTTTGAAAATGTGTGTGGCTAATAGGCACATTTTAGGGAAATGACACCTATGACACACAGTTGATGCTTCTCCATGGAGAGGGGAGATCTCACCTGCTTTTGTTTTACCTTTACTTCAACCTTGGTCTTATATTTTCATTTGATTCTTTACCTTTCTTCTACACCGTGGACATTAAACTCACTTACTTTTTTACCTCCTAGTCTCAAAAAACTCTGGAATGAGACTTCCCAGGGTCAAAGCCTCGTTGTGCTACTTGTTACCTGCATGATCTTGGATGAATTATTTTCCACTCTTTGCCTTAGTTTCCTCATCTATAAAATCAGGATAATAATTATAATACCTACTTCACTGTGTCATTGTGTTAAATAAGTTAACATATAAAGTGCTTAAAACAGTGTTCAATTCATGTACTATATATGATAGCTGTCATTATCACCATTACTATTTCTAAGCACCAATTTATGGTTAATTAATCAATATAAAGCTATTTTCTTCATAGTTTTCTATTTAAATTCATATAAAACATTAAATACAAAGAATATTATTATCAATTTTAAGTATAATACTAATTCATCTAAAACAGTAATTCCTGGACTTTTGTTATTTTAAAATACTTGTTTCACCTTTCAGTAAATGCTACAGGATGTGCTGATGTTTCCTTCATTGAGGTAAATTAAAATTCATTTTAAAGAATTTTATGATACTCTGGAATGTCAAAGCTAAGCATTATAATCGTTGTTCTCATAATACATACAGTTCTGCTCATCTTCAAAACATGTTTGTTAATAATGGGTAAGAAAGAAATCCTAGGTTTCAACCTAGGGTGGTAGTATACATCACATTTAACTTAGGTTTGTTAGGTGGGAGCACAGATACGCCCCTTATATCTAATATACCCTTGAATAACAGGGGACCTTGCCCCCCAGATTGAGAATCACTGTCATAGCAAGTCCCTGTTATTAACAGAAATATATTTCATCCCACATGTATGATGAGAATAGCAAAAACATGTGAGAACTTTCTACTCACTAACCTAAATTTATCTAAACCTTTTCCAAAGGAACACTCATTTCTTCAGTCATGTCACACTCTATAAGTGAGAAATGAGAAAGAAAAGTGACTTTTCCCTTCCTGTATTCCTTATTGGTGTCAAATTTACAGTTTTCGTGACATGTGCCCTCTTTCTTCTTGGAAGATTGCTCATATTCTTCTACCATAATAGTTTTCCACTCAACTTCTTAGACCACTCTGTGGATCGTCTCTTAATCACTCATTTTTGATCTGTGTACCTGGGAACCTCTTGTTCAAAATAATTCCCACATATTTGTCAATGCATATTGACCACAAATTAACTTAGACCCTTGAAATGTTCAGTTTAGAAGAATAAATCAATTTTCACTTTGCACTAATTTATCACATTCATGTGAAGAATACCAATAAATGCATTCTGTTCTATAGAAAACACAGTATCCTTGATACTCTGCATCTTTTTTCAGCATCCACCCAGTGTAAGGAAAATATTCCACATGGTTGCCCTAATGGCTGGCTTTGCTTATTTGTGAAAACAAGTTTGAATCAGTTTGGGCAAATGGGCTTTTAGTTGCTATTCTGCTCAATTTTGCTTGATTGTTCCTACTGTGCAGAGCTCCATTAGTGATTTTCAAGTCTAAGCCTCCAAGGTTATTATTCTTCTTTTAATGGAAAATATGATTTAAATATAATTTTTAAGGAAATGATAGGCTGGCCAGCAGCTGCACGCAGCCAGGAGGAATAGCATTGCATTATACACAATGGCCAATCCATAGCACAAACAGACAAATAGAAAGCCTTTACATATATTGACTCATAAGAAAATAAATCACTTAAGTTTTAGGACAACAACCATAGGAATGCATCCTGCTTACTGTTTATACTATAGTCATATGAGATTGAATCTTGAGGCAATGAGATATAATCACACATAAGACTGATTCCAGTGTCATATGTCAAGGTATAGCTACTATGAATAGTGACATAAAAAAGTTGTCCTATTGAATGGTGCCAACATACTACCAATAATAACTGATACTGATATTAATGCATTTATTGAGCAACTGGTAGCTGGGAGGCCTTCTGCTAAAGAATTTAGCACAATGTCACACGCCTTATATATTTTGAATTTACATAAGAGAAAACTGAAACTTAGAGAGTTTAATTAACTTACCTCAAATCAGATATTCATAAGTGTCAGAGTCATTATTTTAACCCAAATTGATCTGACTCTGATGTATAAGCCACTACCGTAATATGAAAAAGGGAATAGATCATAATAATCTTCATTAGAATTTTGTCTTTTAGGACAGTAGTTAGTAGTGGTGTGTTGTAATTTTTTAAAAACACAGGTTTTGGAATTAGAGCTCTGTTGGAAGTCAGGATCTCCCAACTTCTGACCTAAATAACTTAGCATAAGTTGTTTTACTTCCTATCTTGGGCCTCAGTTTTCTTATCTGTAAATAACCATAAGACAAAAATGGCCAATGTTTTTTAAAAGATATAAAATGAGATGGGAACAGTGTGAAAGAAAGGGAAAATTAGTTCAGGTGTGGGGACTGGGGCTTTGGAGAAGGCTTTGTGAAAGGCAGTAGAGTGGGAAATTTCAAAATGTAGGATTTCAATCAGCACAGATGAGGAGGAAGAGCAAAGGTAAAACAATGAAAAAATAAAGAAAAGCAAGAACGGGTGATTCAAAAACAGTTAATTTGTACAAAGTTTAGTGTGTTTGCGTGTGTATTCAGCTAAAGAGGAAGCCTAGAATTAGGTCACAGAGAATCTTAAATGCCATGGCTAGGAATTATAATCAAAGTTATATAGAATACTTGTTAAGAATTTTAGCATCAGACATTGTGGAATTAAATCCTGGTTCCACTCTCATTAGCTGTGTGACTATGGACAAGAGGAATTGAGCTTCATTTCCTCTTTTGTAAAATGCAGTAAGCAAAGCATCTGTCACAGAAAGTTAATTAAGGATTGAGTGAGGTCGTGCTATAGATCTTATCCTGCCGAGCACATGAAGCACTTAGAAGGCTAAATATTACCATTATAGGAAAAAGTTGGAAGCCATTTAAGATTTGTAATAATGAAAACCCCATCTAGTGTCCCCAACTTTCTGCTGCACCTCAGCTGCCTCCTACTATTTGCAGCCTTAGGCTTTTGTTTGTCCACTTAAGAACCTGGGATTTCATTTGTGATGTACTGACTTGATTTGCTTCAAAACATAAGAAATGTAAAGTAGAAGAAAAGGGAAGAGAGCCTAAATAGACCTTGTTTTCTGATCATGTTTTAAGCCAGTTTGTTTATAGATATTTTCTTACCATGGGAAAATTGACATTATCCTTGCTGTGCCCTTGCAACCCCGATATTCTAAGTATTCAAGAATGTTTCTATTCTTGAAAATTACTCATTTAAAAACCTTTTTAGTGGGCCAACCCCGTGGCGCACTCGGGAGAGTGCAGCGCTGGGAGCGCAGCAGTGCTCCCGCCGCGGGTTCGGATCCTGGCGCTCACTGGCGGTACCGCCGGTCACAAAAAGACAGAAAAAAAAAAAAAAAAAAACCTTTTTAGTGACTGGTAGATCCTGGAGAATTTTGGTGGTGAAATGTTTAACTCATTCAAGGCAAGACAGAGGATGCCAATTCTTCGACATGCTGTCCTATGTAAATGATTGACTTGCTGACTATTTTGAAAAGATCAAGCACCATTTAGAAATTTCTCTATGAAATTAGAAAAGAGTGAATCAAATCTCCTTAAGTAAATGTAGAAATGTAACTCAGAATGTCATTGTCACTCAGAGGGCTACTATTTCTCTGGGGACATTTTAATTCCAGTTCAGTATGTGTAAGACCCCACCACTCTTTCCGGTCAACTTTATGTGGCAGAATCCCTTCAGTGTTAGCATACATCCCCAGGTATCTTCAAATCTTTGGGGATCCCAGTGATTGATACTTTACAGTGACAGAACGGTCTCAAGGATTCTGACTGTCAAGAAGAGGAAACTTACATAATTACACTAAAATATGCCTATGTTGGTAGGCAACAAAGTACAGGGGCCTTTGAAAAGTTCATGGAAATATCTGTATTATCTTTTAATTCTATGTTTCCACAAACTTTTTGAAGTACACTTGTATTTTGTGTTTGTTACTTCCTCTGAGACTCACATCATGGAAGGAGCAAAGATAAAAGAATTTGGAGTCTACAGATAAGAAAACAAAAGCTGAGAAAGATTTATTGACTTATTCAAGATCAGAGTGACAAAGTCATAATTTCTTAGATCATCTGGGTCTCAGTATTCTTTCCAACATAGTATATCAATTGAGAGACTAGGTTTACAATCAATGACATTTTTAATTTTAAAGATGCAAATAGGTATGACTGTTGGTTGTCACTAACATAACATATTGGCCCTCGTAAAGGAAAACTTAATGATGTGAGCAATCTTAGCTACTTCTTAAGAGAGAAAGAAATACCAAGTTTCTCTTAAGCAGCATTTCTCTTAATTATGAGAATTAAGTTTCTTATAATTTAGATTAAATTATGAGAGATGAGGTACCTGTGCTAACTTTGTAAAAGAATGCATTACAACAGCAACATAACACGTTCTAAAGGACTTCAAATTCATATTTACTTTCAGTAATTTGATTTTCTGGGAACTGTGAGCCAGACATTATGAAGAGCTTTTAGATAAAGTGTAATTACTTGGACCTGTAGTTATGCTGATGAGGTTAAGGTGAATAATCATATGTCTAATTACAAAAAGAACCACTATCAGATTCTTCAATAGATGACCACATCACCACATTCCCTTTGTCAGATGCTTTTAAACTAATTATTTATGTGTGTGTGCATTTTACTCTACTGAGTACATTATATTAAAAAGTTTAAATCATATTCAATTATCTTTTTAAAAGTGATTATACAAATGTCTCTACTTTAAAATTTAATTTTGCTGACTAATGAAAAACAATGCTTTTTTTCTTTATCAACACGACTCTTTAAATTGTCATATTTACAGGTTATTTCATCTCATTTCTTCCTCAAATTATTTTAATCTTTTCTGTTGATTTTTTACTGAGTCCTATTTCAGAAATGTATTTTATATGTGTTATCTTATTTAATATTCACAACAATGCTATTTATCCACCACAACACTGAAATTTAGAAAGTTATCACAGTGGAGGAGACAGAATTTAAATCAAATTTTCTATGATTCTAAATTACATTCTCTTAATGATTATATTATGGGTGAATATTTAGGTTATTACTTAAGTGATAATATTGAAGTCCATTGTTTGTTCCTCCAAAACTTTTTATATTATGTGCTTAAATGATCTTGAGACCTTCTTCCTTTTCCTATTTAAAAAGGTGTACCTTACAGCCTCTTCTCCCTTCTGACATCCTAAAGGAGATGGAGACTCTAAAGTAAGCAACTATTTCATGGAATAAATGCCTTGCTTACAATTATACATTTTAACTATATTTATTGATTACTCATTATTTTCTTTGTATTTACTCCCAGAATAGAACGGATTCATTAAGCATTTTTTTTTTTTTTTTTTTTGTCTTTTTTGTGAGTGACCGCATCGCGCTCAGCCAGTGAGCGCACCGGCCATCCCTATACAGGATCCGAACCCGCGGCGGGAATGCTGATGCGCTCCCAGAGCCACACTCTCCTGAGTGCGCCACGGGGTCGGCCCAGCATTTTTTTATTCTATCGTTTTCTAGACATAAAATTTATATATTATATATAATTACATATATAGTTTTTATATATATTGCAAGAGTATAATTTTAGAATCTATTTCTCCATTTTCTAACCAGAATTTATGGAGAAAATATGAAAATGTCTACAATCTCTTTGGTGTATTTTTTGCCAGGTTCATTCACTCTGAATACATATCAGCTGCTTAAAAATATATTTAGTCTTCGTGGAGGCCTAAATAATGAATAGATAAGCATTATTAAAAATTCTGTTACATTTCTAGCTTCTAATTTTGTTAAGGATCCCAGTGATATTTTCTGGTAATAGTGAAGTAGGAAAAAATTTAATTTCTTACCTGCACAATGTCCCTTTCAGCATATTTTCCTCTGGAGGATACTCTTACATCATCTCCATCCAATTCGATCATTGCTTGAAAATAAAGTATGATCATTAACTCACTGCATTTTACCCAAATACTAAAACAATGCAAACAATGAGAAAACCAGGTTGTACGAAGATGTCCTCCTTAAAGGCAGGAAGTTTGCTGATCTCTTCATCTCTTTATTCATTTCTCTCACAAAACCTGACTGAGAGCACATTTTTACAGATGAAAAAGTGGGCTAAGAATTTGTGTGACCCTGTGAAAGATGGGCAGAGCCAGCGCACTGTGGAGCAGTCTTTGGGTCCATCTCCCCATCTGATGGGTTCTAAGCTCTGGGTTACATGCTCACCTGACTGATGGAGCTAGTGATGCTAATCTATTAAATTTTAATTTTTCTCTCTAATTTATGGAACTTGGCATTAATCATTATAGAATTTTCAATAACAATTTGAACTTCATTCCCATTGAAACCAAAACAAAGACATATGAGTGTATTTGAAAAAGTTCATGGAAAGATTCGTATTATCTTTCCTTTTAGCTCTATTTTCCATGAACTTTTTAAAGTACTCTCATATATATCTATAGTCCAATTTTTACTTTACAGATTAAAAGCATAGAGGTATTTTCTCTGCCTTTACATTGACTGAATAAAGTATGATGTTTTCTGAAGTACAATTTTATTGTTGGTTAAGAAATAATTTCAGCTTTACATAGATCAGCTGGTACTTGGGAATGCTGTGATATAATGGGACAGCTGGTGATACAGCAATGCTATGCTGCAATTAAGAACATTTTCCAAAGTTTATTAAGTTTTCAGTGAGAATTCTCTAAATAACTAATTACATAAGGAATGCTAATTCATACTTAAAGTATAATTCCATTACTGATAATTCATTTTGTATAGACATGACATTCACCAGACTTTAGAGAGCCACTTGCAATTACAATGTTTGCCTCTTTACACTGACCCCACCCACCCCAATACTGCTTAGTCGAACACAATCTTCATCTGCTGCTATTTTTTTCAGTGCTTGGATAATGCATTTGGGTTAAAAACATTATTTGCAATTTTACCTTTCTACACATATTCATGAGTCAATGTTTGGGCTGAAGCTTTGCTAGTACACACAATTGACAGAGAGCCACCACTCAATAATTTGCTTAGATTTACAACATATGTTATAATTATGTAAAATATGTGCATTACCAATAATGAGGTAATTAATTATTTAAAATATAAAAAAAAACTATTTTTTTCTTCCCTACTTCTTGCAGATGTATATAGAATTCATTATGCTCATACATTTTCAGCAGTTAATTCCTTTTTTAAAATCTGGATTTGCTTTCACACTTTTCATATTACTTTGAATTTAAATGTACATTGATGGTGACAATGCCAGCAATCACAGAAACTTCTCTATTATTCTCTAATATGTTCATAATTTATAACAATTACCCTTTACTTACTCTAAAATGGAAAACAAAAATTAGATGGCAATCTAGGTTGCACATTCCACAATTCTCTGCAATCGCCACTGGTCTTTGTGTTTCATTCCAATTAATGAAGAAAATGACAGTTATTCAGGCAATACTGTATTAAAATGAGATGCTACAAAATATCTCCCACTTTTCAGTATGTCCCTTGGGTTGGAATGCTGCAGGCATCAAGATCGGAGTTTATGCTTTTGACAGCAAAGAGAAGAAAGATGGTATGTGAGTGATGGGGGAGTCATGTTTACTCTTCAGGTTTTCAGACCATCTGTTCATCAAGGAGGCAGAAATTATGAGCCCCAGTCCTGCACCAGTACCTCTCCCTAGAAAGAAGGTGTATGAGACACAGACCTGAAGTTTTTTTTAGCCATGGAAGCACAGTGAAGTTAGAATCCTTTCTAATTATCCCCTTCTCCTAACTTGGATCAAAGCAGAATGCCAGATGCTGCTTTAATTTGATTCTTTGACTGCCTTTTAAGGATGAAGAAAACCTGCTTCAAAAAATCTTTCTTTTTAACGAATTTGCTTTATATAGGAGTGAAAAATTACTGAAGGAAAATTATGCAGAGTTTTTAAATGTTCTTATTAAAATACAGGGATAAATTTGAATATTCATTAATCTAATAGTTTATTCTTATTTCCTCTACTTTCAAAGAACAGATGGCAAAATATTGCATTTCTTCCCCTGCAAACAATGTCTTTCTGGTTAGAAATATGTAGATGTGGTTAGCTGATAAAATTCACAAGTTGGATTTCAGTCTTTATGCCAATTTATGTGATATACAAAATTACTCTATGGTAGATTTGTAAGTTCCGTGAGAGGCTCTTCTGAGAAAACAGCAGCAATTTGAGTGCAAGTCAGATTTTTCTACATTAAACATGAGTATTCTGTCCTTTTCTTCTTAGCCATGGAGAGAAGAGATATGTTTTGAGAGGAAAGAAAGAAAAATACAGAAGTGCCTATTGTTTCCTAGTAGAATAGTCTACCTTTCTAGTACTGGGCCTGAAAGTTTTTCCATTCTCTGAAAACTTCCATCATGATGAAAGCAGAAACCAGGTGTTGCAGGACCCTAATTCCCTATTTACATGTTTCCAGTGAAAATTTACTCTAATTTATGAGAGGGAATTCTGCTGGGAAGGCAACTTCCCTTTTTGTCTACAATCTTCACTCACTTTTCCATGTGGAAAGAGGAGTGGTTCATAGGATTACTAGGATTAGGAGAAAGAACTGAGCTTGAATCTCTCCCTTTTGGAGCAGGCTGTCAACAGATTGTATGCAATTTCTCCCTGTGGCATGCTTAATAGGCAAAGCTCTGCCCTTGCAGGGATGAGGCCTGGAGGTAAGAGTGTGGTCATTTAATCTTGGGGAGAAAAAAGTAATGGGAAGTCGGACTCTGTCCACAGGTTAACCCAAATTCTGAAATTCTGTATTGCTAGTAATAAAGCTCATATGCTGGTCTGAGTGATTACTGCATATATATTTTTTCTAGTTCATTCAGGAACTCAGAGAGGGAAATGATAAATTATCATACCTCAAAACCCTAACAAATTCATCAGGAACAAAAGAAAAGAAGAAAATAAATAGCTGTGGCTGCTGGAGCAGGATAGTTCCAATTAGCTGTGGCTGCTGCTCTACACAGATATATGGCCAGAAATATACACAAGGAAGGGTCAGTAACTTTATATTCATGCATGATATACGGAGGCTCTTGAAGAATAAGTAATGACAGTGTATGGTAAACCTAGGGTCATACACCTAACGGTGGACTTCCACAGGAGTCTGAAAAACCTGAGATGTACACACGAGAGGTGCATCCTTCAGAGGCAAAGCGAATAGTAGCTGAAGAAGAAAACAGGAGTTAAAATTTTAGCCTAGCAATCGGTGAAGTTTGTGAGTCACAGTCTATCACTGATTAATGCAAATTATCAAGTGCACAAAGCATTGACATGAAATATGTGCCTTTGCGTTCCTGACTCCAGAGAGGTATCTCAAATTCATGCCTGGAGAACAAAGCAAGCAGATATGAATACTCAGAGACAAAATATTAGCAAAAGCAGTGGCAGTCAGGGCTAAATGACTTTTGCTCTAGAAACTGGAAGATTATGGTGATAAAAAGGATGATCAGCCAAACACAGAATGTAAGAAAATCCAGGATTAGCAATGTGACTTTGCCTGTGGTGCTTTACCTGAGACTCACAGATCTGTACTATCCCGACAAAGGAGGGACTGATGGTTAAAGAACCCTGCTCCACCAGTCATAATCATGCTCTATTTAACCACCTATGAGCCTAAATTAACCAGGAACTACCAAAGGTCATTCCAAGCATTCTAAAATTATTCTCATTTCCAAAGTCCCAAGCTAAATAAACTGTCATTGTTAACATAAAAACACCTGAACCAGGTGAATGTTATATGGTCATGCAATTGCTGTCTAGCAGTTCTCTTAAAGGAATTCACCAGATGACTAGGAACAGACTATTCTTATAGAAGTTTACACAGATCGCTAGTTACACAAGCACATGTTATTTTGCATTTGAACAAAGCCTGAGCCCAAACAGCAAACTGCCCAATAAGCCAATTTAGCATAATTATATAATGTCTCATTAAATTTCAGCTGGTCAGTTCTATTCTCATTTTACTTTGCTCCTTCATATGACAAAATTTCTTTATTTATAAGGCTAATGTCTATCAACTAGCCAGAGTCAGAAAACCCATTAAATTAGCATATTATGTTTATGTCAACATTTCTTTTCACAGCTTAATGATTTATTAATTTAGCACTCATCCTTAAAGGTTTTTAGTGTACCCAGAGTGTGTTTTGCCTTGGGAACAAAAACTCAATTTATCACTCTTTCATTCTTGGGAAATATTATTTCGAGGCACAAACTGTCTCTAATGAAATGGAAAGCTAGATGTTGAATTAATCTATAAACCAGAGAGATAATGTCCTGTTAAGAAGACAGAATGTTTTGATTTGTTCATCCTAATATCATCATAATCTATATTTATGTTTATAAGTCCATGGACATTATATACAACCCCCCCACACACAGTCATATCCATCCTTCTACACAGAAAAGAGCAGCAACAGAAACCTAAGAGCATGATACATCTGATTAAATAAACTCTCGAGAAGTACTATTGACATTCTACTACTCACCATCAAACTCTGCTGGTCCAACACCTACTATAATTATTGACATTGGAAGTTTTGAAGCCTTCAAAGAGAATACACAGGTTTCAATTAAGAAAGTGAGTTTTTAAGAGAAGGATTAAAAAGAAAATAATATCCTGAGTTCTAATAGATGTTCATTAAAGTAGTTTTTGAACATTTCAAAATTGTTAACACAAAATAATATACTTGATTATATTCTTATCCTTTCCAAACTCTCTCCACATGCTAATCCAAGGAGACATTCTCCAGGAATGACCAGCCCTGGATAAGATCAAATAAAAAGTAAGGACCATCTGCTTTCACTTGCCACTCTCAACCAAAACCTTCCTAAGCTGACTTTGGGTATCTTTGGTCTCTTTTTCATGTTTTTATTCCTCCCCAAATCTTTCAGTTGCTAAAGGGGGAAAATGGTACCCAACGTTAGAAAAAGCAATTTTCGTAGTAAATGAATGAATATAATTATTACAGAAAGTTATTATTAGTGCTATCAATTTATGTGCTAAATATCCACGAGATTGTAAAGGAGACTAAATATTTGATATTATAACATTTTTTCCTTCATATAGATCACTTAAATTACATCATCACTCTAAATAATTTAGTGGTAAGAATGTGAGATCCAGCGACAGATAGATGGAACACTCTAGCAACCACATCTTCAGCCATGAAGGTCAATGAATTATGCATAATTGTTCCTCAGTGCATCATGTCCTGCTAAGTAAACTTAAATTATTAAGTCCATAATTGTAAGTGCACACTAATGCCACTGATCACAAAGTCAATCAAGACAAATCCAACCAAAATGTATCTAGTTAAAAGACAACAAACATACAAATAAACAGCTTTACAAGCCTTAACCTCCTCTACATTTTATGTTTAGTTTTTCTAAGGATATCTATACAACAATTAACTTTCCCCCACATGTAACTATTTTTTCTCACACCAAACAGCCAATTATATTTCTCTATGCTGTTAGTAATTATGAGGCTTGGTAAACAATGCATCCATGCAACCTATTTTTATTAAATGTCTGCATTGTGCCAAACATTGCTAACTCTATATAAAGACAGGTGAGTTAAACCAGATAAAATGCTATAGATTAACATCTAGTTAATATAGATTTCATAGATTATAATCTAATAAAGAAGACAATCAATGAAATAATCATAAAAATAAACATATAATTTGGAATTTTTGAATCTAATCCAGTCCCTATCCAGTTCTATAGAAATAAGAATTAGCTAGCATAATTTTCTTATAACTGGAATGTAAATGTTAAGAAATAATCTGTACAGGTTATAAGACTGTATACAAGTAGATCAAACTAACAGAAATAAACACACTCACACATATGAAGTTAATGCTATGTTTTTTATCTTTTTTTTTTTTTTTTTTTTTTAAGGCAGGAATTTTTTTTATACTCAAAATGTTCACACCCCTAAGCTTGGTCCTCATAGACAATAGGTCCAGATGTGTGTGAGTTATCTGGGCAAAGCTAGAGATGCAATCTGCTGCAAAGGCATGGGCATTTTATTTCACTGTTAAGTCAACTAAAGTGGACTCTAGTTTCAATCTAAGTAGAACTACAGACAGCCCAAGACTGAATGACTTCTACTCACATTAACTATGGACTCCTTAGTTTGAGCCATATCTGAGATAACCCCATCTGTTACAATCAGGAGCACAAAATACTGGGAGCCATCCTTCACAGAAGAAGCATATCTGAAAAGAGATGAAAAGGTAAGAAATACACAGAAAATAAAACAGTTCCTGTTAATGTAACGTTTGCTAAATACAATTTGAAATAGTCGACAAAACTTTTAATCTCAAGAAAATATATTTAAATATGTCAGCAGCCTATATAATGTAAACTCTCAAATACACATTAAGTTTTGCAATGATGAATAGGCTAATTACCCTAAGTATACCTACACACGTTATATACATGTTTGAAATATAACTACATACCCAGCCCTACTAATATGTGCAATCAATATGTTTCAATAAAAAGTTTCAAAAAATACACATTTTTCTGAAATAGCACACTAGAATAACTGCAACATCGGTGCATGCCAGCACACAGCCTTAGAAGTTAATTTACTAATAACAGGTGAGCTGGATGAGGGCCTATTTAGCACAAAGAAATGGACATAGGTTTTGGAAATAATCTTATCCTTGATAAGCAACACATAATGTGTATAATATTTAGTAAATTGCCAAAGATAGCTGAACTTTATTTTGTTACCTTTAAAATTGAGATAATAACACACCTTTGTATTGTTACTTGAATTAATTAAAAAATTGCATGTATGTTACTCAATATAAAATAAGGTTCTATAAGTGATAACAATAATCAAAAATGCATTTTGTTTTGAAACTGCATAGAGATGATGGTTGCACAACATTGTGAATGTACTAAATGTCATTAAACAGTACACTTTAAAATGGTTAAGTTTATTACGGAAATTTCATCTCTATAAAAAATAAAAATGCAATAGTAGAAATGTTTTTTGGCACATCCACATTGACTGTTCTTAATACACATTAAATCAATGAAAGATGGGAAGAATTATACCAAAGTAAAAAATTATGTATATAATAATAACATATTCTAGTACTTGAAGAAGTTTATCAGAATTCTCACCAAATAATAGTAGTTTAGAGGGAAATATTATGAATATATTTTATTGTATTTCTCCTTTTTTCATAGTGCTCTACATTCTAGGTATCTAGATTATATTCTTGATAAGAATAACCATTATGATATCTTTACATGACTGGTATGCAGTTCATGTCCAATGATGAGTAAGCATTACAGTTCTCTTAGGAGATGGGACAGTAAATGAGAAAACATGGTGTACGTTTCTAAAAAATTATCAAGTAGTTCATAGAAAAATTGGCTTCAAGAAAACTCTATTGATTGGCCAATGAAATTCCTTTGCAACCTGAAGGAGCTTAAGAGATCCTGTTTGAACAGGTTGGGGACAAATAGTACAACATGTCAGAGTGCAACTTTTTTCTTGGACAACAGAATTAACAACCATACAAGGAAGAAAAATATTTGCAACACTCCAATGGACTATATAGTAATAAAAATTTGTTCTAATTTGTATTAATTTGATGGTAATACAATCAATATTGGGATTGGAAAACAATCCAAACCAGCCAGGTGAGAACCTATTTTATTCTACACTTTTTTTTTTTTTAAAGAAAAGAAGTACGATAATTTCTTAAAGGAATTCAATTTTTAATTTTTAATACTTGTTATTCTTTAAAAAAGTATTTCTTCCTGACAACAATTCAGAAACATAGCATTTTATTTTTCATGTGATTAATGGAAGGCTATAAATAGTAAGGAGAAAATCTTCCATGAATACAACAGTATGGCTTTTATACTTTTCTTAGCAAATGATGGGGGTTTTTTTTCTTTTTTTTTAATGTCTTTTGAATAATTTTTCTTTTTTTTTTTCTAGAATTTCATTCTCAGGATTTTGATCTTTCAGGATTGTGATTTTCAGGATTTTTTTAAAAAATTGATCCATATACAGTGTAGTTGATTTTCATGTCCATTTACCAATTCCTCCTTTTTCCCCTTCCCCTGCCCCACTTTTCCCCCCATCAACATCATATCTGTTCACCTATCTTAATGCTTTTCTTAGAAAATGATGCTCTTAAAATGGGGAATTTCAACCAGATTAAAAACAATACAGAAAGCTGAGTATTGCACAGTCATCAATACCACTTCAAGTGGCTTAACTGATTTTCTTTTGATTCACCAGAATGAACACCTAAGAGAAGGGGGAAAATATATTCATACTACCAAATAAGTTGAAGATGGAAGCAGAAGCAGATCATAGTAATCTTGAAATTTCTCTGGTTTGTTGTTTTATCTTAAAAATTCACAGGAATTTTGCATTTTACTTTATAATAAATATGTGCTTGTACTAATAGTTTATATTTCTTAGCTTTGAGGAAAATTAATGCTGTAGAAAGATGCATGAGCTTATTGTGTGGTTCTTGCTACCTCTAGACACACTTAATTTGAAAATAACTCCATTTTACATAAGAGCTGTCCAATTCATTTTAGTCTATCACCATCAACACCACAAACGAATCTTTTAAAATTGTTCATTGTTTTTATGGCATCTGTTCTACATGTTGGCATATTGTTGCATTTTGCAAGTAAATCTAAATCTCAGACAAAAACAATGTAGTACTACTGTTTCTTCTAATATAGCCTTTTATTTTAAAACTGTTATATACTATGATAAAATAATACACTACCGAAATGTATGAAGTAAAAATATAAGCTGGCCACACCTCCGTCCCTCTTTCTGATGTATAGACTTGTAGATTCAAATTATCTTTTAAAAGTATTAGAGAAGATTCTTAAAGAAACCTGATGAAGAATCCTTTTGTAAGCTGCATAATTAAAACTCTTATTTAAAAAGCCAGCTGTCTTTTTTTAAAAATATAGCCCATCTATAATTTATATCTTAATATTACTATGAAAAATCTGAGAGAGGTTAACTTTGTCAGAGTATGGAATTCAAACACATTTCTTCAGAGTTTCTGTCAAAGAAGTTTCTGGAATTTTTATAAAAGTTCACAAATAGCTGGCTTAGATTTGTGGAATATTCGTACAGCTTATTAGGTCACAGTAGTAGAGGAGGCAGTAAGACAAGATAAAAAACTGACTCAGATTTTTTATTTAAGTAATTCAATTATGACTTACACAATGGATTAAATCTTTTTAAAACTGAATAAAGGAATACATTTAAATAGTTCAACACAAAGTGACACAGTAAATTTTATGTTATAATTTGCCACTCCAAACTATTTTTTAGTGTGTAATGAACTTACTGGCTGTATCCACAAAGATAGGTAGCTAAGTGTCACTTTCTTTTGTGTGCCTTTACCTCTGTAGCAGAGATAAAAAGGTTAAAGACACGAGGCATCTTACCACAGTGATTTGGATGCAGATTATTCTGGTTGGAATTTTAGCTCCATCACAAATTGCCACTCTACACATTTGTTTTGTCATCAGCACAGTAGAAATAATAACAATACTGACACCTCCTAGAGTTGTTGTGAGGATTAAAAAAGATAATCCACGTGCCAGCACTGAGCATATTACCTGAGACAGACCATGGCCTAGTAATGATTGCTGTTTTGATTTTATTATTATTGATCATACAGATGGAAGAGAGAAAACATTAGACATTTTTTACATTAATTTGAAAATCAGTGATGGAGATTCCAAAATAAACTTGTTAGGCAAAGGACACAAATGACTAATAACAGTTAAGAAACAATGAATATTATTTAAGTTGAGTGAGGAAAAGAGTGAAATTTTCATGATAGGCTGAAAAAATATTTGACATAATATTTTTATCTTATAACTAATATTGATATATTTATTTTTGAAGGATTGAGCTGGTAAAATATACCAACAAATAAAATTTATTTCAAATAATTTGGAATTATTGATGTAGAATTCTAGATGAATGGAAAGTTTTGAAAAAAAATGATAAAAACAGGAATGTAAAACTGGTAATGCCATTTCTAAGTGGAAACAGATTAATCAGGTGATGGTCAAAACTCCATTTTATTCAAACCCTGTATCTATAAACATGATATCCTTAACATTTTTCTTCCTACTATTATTATTAATGAGATTTAAACATATTGTTATTGACATTAGTTATAGTATTAAGCTCAGATCTGAAAGGCCCTGAAATTATTTCCCCAATTTTAAATTTATTTTCAATTTACAACATAATGGTAATACATTTCTTTCTTTTGGTAGGTACGATGATTAGTCTTATGTGTCAACTTGGCTTGACTATAAAACCCAGTTACTCGATCAAATACTAATGTAGGTGTTGCTGTAGAGGGATTTTGTAGATATGGTTAACACCTACAATCAAATGACTTTATGTAAAGGAGATTAATTCATTTAGTTGAAGCCGTTAAGAACAAAAACTGGTTTCCTGGAGAAAAAGGATGACTCAAAACTGCAATATCAAATCCTACCTGAGTTTCCGACCTGCCAGCCTATTCTACCAATTTCACACTTACCAGCCCCTAAACTTGCCTGAGCCAATTCCATGAAATATGGACCTCTATCTACATGTATATCTTCTATTGGTTCTTTTTCTCTGGAGAACTCTGACTGATACAGTGAGTATCAATCACAATGACATTTTCCAAAGGACATTATGATTGACTAAGCATTATCATTTAAAAGTTTATTTAGTTTCCTATTACAACTTTGCTAATTAAAATTCATCCATAATGTATGGTATTCAGATAATTCAATTAAAAAAACAGGCATGGATTTCTCAGTATATACAGAAAGTATATATTTTACTTTATATTGTTTTACATATATAGATATAGATATAAATATAGGTATAAATGAATAAATCACAGTGAATAAATCATCCCTTCAATGTGGAAAAAATCTACATGTAACAAGGGAGTGGGATCGAATTATTAAGTGTTGTGACAGATGAACACATGGAATGATATCATAGACCAGAAGAAGCAGTGATTCTCTGTGACTTAAGCGCAGTACGTTTGGGAGAATGTGGGGGAAATAAAGTTGGATGGGTGAGTGGTAGTTGGATACTGAAAGCTCTTGAATGCCAGGCTAAAGTTTTTGCACTTAAATTTATGACAAGGCATCAACAGATGTTGAGTAGGATTTTTACATCTCCTGCAATGCTGTTCTCTGAACAGCTCTGGGAAAGAAGGACTAGAAAAATAAGAAATCAGAAGCAGGGGGTTGGAAAGCCTCAGAAAAATACACAAAACCTTCAGATTTTGCAAACTTGATGCCTTCGGTCTTATCTATTTCACAATATAGTCATCCCATTAATATCATCCTGAAAGTTAATAGTCTTATTACATTGAGATCAGTACTAAAAGTGAGCTTAAGATTGTTATTCTTAAAAATAGCAATTTTTCAAAATGCTTATAGAAAGTGATAATAAACATTTTTCAAAATGCTTATAGAAAATGATAATAAACAACTAAGCTTTTACCCATATAGAAAACATGCTTTGTAAAGAAAAAAAAAATCAAGCATATAGAAAGTATGGATATATATTTGTTTTGACTTTGCTAAAAATAAATTTGAATAATATCATCTTCAGATATACAGAGTTCATTTATTAGGCATTTGTTGAGTACGTACCTCCTCTATGATGGGCATGGTACTAAGCACTGAGGAGATGCATTTAAGAGTGACAAAATGCACAGGAAGTTATATACAAATAGAGGTCACACTCACTATAACTATGGCACTTCTCTTAATGTAGAAATGAGTAGTACCTTGTCCTTTAGTTGATAAAGTTTTTGGATGATAATTTTGGGTCATAGAATTGTCTGTCAATAAAAGCTTAAAAATAAAATTAAACATAACATTGAAGGTAAAAGAAAGGATAAAGATATTTCTTTTAATAGTAAGAGATGAATACATGGAACTACCTATTGTATTAGAAGGAAAAGATGACTCAAAAAGCCATCTCTTACTGTTTTTCTTATTTTCTCTCACTTAAAAATTAACAATAAGGAATTATTAGCTTATGTCTTATTTTCAGAGTCTGAAAGCTTTAGCTAGCAGCTACCCCTGTATTTGAGAATTTACAAAATGTTGGGCAAAACAAAAAAATGGTAATAGAACACTGTGGAAACTGTAGTTTTAAATGGTATATAGAAATGCAACTAGAAATTTTATATCTATAATTTTAACTTTAAACAGAGATGTACCAGAATAAAACATACAAAATTAATTGGTAAGCATTGAAGAACACTTTCATAACAGCTAACATGAGTTCACACAAAGTAAGTCCTGTCATTTTCCTCGTATCTTTTTATAAAACAGTGATCTGTATGGTAATGTTAGAGTCATCCACAATTTATCTTGCATTAATATGATTTTTGATTCTGCTTTATTTGACAACCTTCAATAAACTAGGGAAATATAGTATACATAACACTCATATAAGCTAGTATATTTCAGGTAATAACTCGTTAGTGAATTATGAAATCAATTTTGTGTGTCAAGACCGCACTAAAAAAATAAATAAAAGAAACAGAAAAAAATAGGATACCATAGAAATAGACAGAAAATATGAGGTAAAAATAAGTATTATTTCATGAATAACATGTTTTTTTGGTTGTGTGTGTACAGGGCTGAGATGTAAAATTCATATCTTAGTACAGACTGCAGATGAAAATGTTTGAAAAACCTGAGATAAAGGGTCACACTCAGAAAATGGTTATCAATTTATCAGTGTCAACCTGGGGTGGAATTCCACAGGGAGGTTGCTCTGGGGTCAGCCCTGGGTGTGGGGGTATTTTAGCATTTTGCCCATGTCCCAGATAATGGAAAGTAGAGCACATTTAAGTTGCTGGCAATGTCCCACAGGGAAGATGGTAAAGCACTAGAACTTTCAAACAGAACTTGCATTTGTTACATATTGCCTTTGTATGCTGATAAACTAATCAGAACGGAGTATTTTTTCAAGTTCTGGTTACATATTAGAAAGGCTATAAGAGCTATACCTTTTTGATTAATAAGGCAGGGTTTTATAAGATTTGTGACTGGTTCAAACCAAACTTTTTAGGAATTTGAAATGTGGCATCTAATTCATTCATGCACTAATGAAAAAAAATAAGTGTATAGATTTTTAAATTTTAACATTTTCTCCAGAATATGTACTTGGAATCAAACAATCATATTCAGATCAGTACTATGTACTATATACAAGTAGAGCTCCAGGAATTTATAAAATTAGCTACTATATTAATTTCAGAGAGTTTAAAGTAATGTGCCCTATATATCAGTGAAAGCTTCAACTAGCCAGCCCTCTGACGGAATTCAGTCTCTTATTTCTTCTATGCTACAAAATTAGATATCAATGATTAACACTGCTGAGATTGACATCGATCATGTTATTGCTCTCATTTGAATTCTTTTTCAGAGAAAACAATATTTTCCTTGGTTGAACAAAAACAGGTCTAACATAACCCTGTGTGTTTCTTCTTTTGAGATTTTGAGGTCAAATTCTCAGTGAAGTATCACGAGAGCTTGAGGAAGACTCTTTCTACCACGTGTACATCTTTTTCCACACTTTCCTGGAGGTAAATTAGAAGAAAACAACTTGCATCTGTGGAGTCATGTTAACGATAATGTTATGATCTCACCATGGCCCAGTACACTAGATTAAATACCTTGTCTACTCTCTACTTACCTTGCTACGTGATTAATTACAGGAGCAAAGTTGGTTGGCCCGTATAGTTGTACAGATTTGAGACTCCTATAATAAGCCTCCATGACCCCCTCAATGCCATCACAGTAGGGGTTTTGAGGGTTCCCATTCTGTAGAAAGTTATAGGCAAAAAACAAACAAACAAAAAACAGTAAAAAAATCATAGTCTTTGTGAAGACCAACTAGAACAAGAGAAGAGAATAATGCAAGTTAACATTAATATATAATTTTTCAAAAGAACACTCATTTACAGATTTATGATATCAAAACAAAAATAAAAAATAAGTGGCTAACAATAGGTTATAATATATTGTACAGATTACAATATGATGACATAATGTGTAATAAATAATGCATACTCTTCAAAACAGAACAGGAGAAAATTCCAAATAATCTTGAGAGACACTGAACACCACAACATTCTGAAATTAATAGTGTCTTAATTTTACACAGGTTTGTGGACATGTAGAGATGAACATATAAATTCCTGAAAAGAAGAAAACCAAAATACTAATAGTGGCTACCTCTGATAACTGGTGACTTTCATTCTTTTACCTATTCCATATTTTTCTAATTTTTCTTCAGTGAACATGAATTAAAATCATAAAAAGCAATGCTATCAATTCAAACAGTTTTACCTGATAGAAAGAAAAATGTGAAATATCTGCCACATGCATATTTTCAGGCCACAGCTGATAACCCCAATTATAGAAGGGGTCAGAGGAATTATAATTTGGTGTGAGAAACATTAAGACAAGTTAAAAAGAAAAGAATCAAAGAAACATATCTGTGTTGTTCAAGGGAAATGGAGCTTATTACTAAGAAGCTCTTATTCTGAGGAGAGCACACACAGAGGCAACCTGAACACCTCGACTAGCTTTTGAATGCTCTGTTACTATTAGCTTTAATTCTCCTAGTCTAGATTCCACAAACACCACAAATAAAACAGTGTATTAGTTATCTAGTGCCATGTAACAAATTATCCCCCAAATTATGTCCTTTTGTATTGTTCCCTAAAATAATGAACATTTGTTATCTCACACATTTGGGGGGTGTCAGGAATCAGGGACAGCTTAGCTGGGTGATTCTTGAGCAGGATCTCTCACCTAGTTGCAATGAAGATGCCGACCTGGGCGGCAGTCATGTGAAAGCTTGAAGGGGGCTGGAGATCTGCTTCCAAGAATGCTCACTTATATAGCTGTTAGCAGGAGGCCAAATGGACTCTCCGTAGGGCTGCTTGAGTGTTCTCACTACCTGGCAGCTAACTGGCCCCAAAATGAGTGATCCGAGAGAGAGCAAGGACAAAGTCCCGATGCTTTTTATGAGCTTGTCTCAGAAGCTGCAAACCATCACTTCTACTTTAACCTATTTGCTAGAAATGGGTTACTAAGTCTAGCCCACACTCAAGGGAAGGAAAATTAGGATCCACTTCTGGAAGGGGTGGTATCAAAAATTTTGTAGATATATTTTATTTTATTTTATTTTTTATTTTTATTTATTTTTTTTAAATTTTATTTTGTCGATATACATTGTGGCTGATTATTGCTCTCCATCACCAAAACCTCCCTCCTTTCTTCCTCCCCCCCTCCCCCCCAACAATGTCCTTTCTGTTTGCTTGTCGTATCAACTTCAAGTAATTGTGGTTGTTATATCTTCTTCCCCCCCCCCCCCCCGGTTTTGTGTGTGTGTGTGTGTGTGTGTGTGTGTGTGTGTGTTGTAGATATATTTTAAAACACTAGTTACAATAACTACATTCAAACACAGTTAACAATAATTTTAGCACATAATGTTTTTACCTGAAAAATAGCAACTGGTAGTTTGTTAAACTCTACATGCCCAGTTTGTTAAACTCTACATGCCTAGCTTTATACTAAAATATTTACATAAATAACTTTTATAACAACCCTAAAAACATATGTAAAATAACGTTATTATCCCCACTTTACAGATAAGAAATCAAGGCACCGAGAGCTTAGATACTCTACCAAAGGTCACGCAACACAAGTGGGAGTGCCAAAATTTGAACCCATGCAGTCTGACTGCAGAGCTCAATTTCTTAACCACCATATGCTACCACATTATAAAATCCTAAACGTTTTGCAAGGCTGGGAATCTTAGGTAACTGAACCAGATGTTACCAACCACTTCAATTTTGTCATTTGTGAGAGAGGAATTTATACCCATTTTTTTCTTTTAATTTTGTCTTTTCTTTAAACATTTTTATTAATTAACCCTTGTGCAAACATTTTTAAACATAAAAATAATAAAAGACCTCCTTACATTTTAAAATTGGTTTCATGAATTGGCTGAAATTAAAATGTAAAAGAAAAGTTTAATATTTAGCACAATGCAGTGAATGGTTGGTTTTGATGTTAATCTGAGCTGACCTATTTAACCTCCCTTTAAATAAGATTTTATGGCGCACTTTTCCCTTCATAAGGTATGAAGCTAATTAAAATTAAAACTCATTACTGATTTTGGGCATATAAAAATATATTATGTATCTGCCTTAAGGGAACAATTACAAACTAGGATAGTTCTAAGCTACTTTTTTAACATTTTGACTAGGGGTTCATATTTCTATGAAACAATATAATACCTCTATTCCTCTGGAATTGAAATTACAAAAAGGTCACCATTTTTCTCTCTTTTGTTAGTGGAAGGATAGTCGTTGGATGTTCTATTCATCCTGATGGAATGTTTAAAGCATTGTTTTCTGAATTACTCCTAATACCATAATAAATTACTCTCAAGTTTCCTCATATGCCTTGGATGATAGAATACTTTCTTACATACAGTTATGTCTTTTTAAAAAAAATATATGCTCTGCATTATTTTACGATTATTTTAAATATTTTACAGCTACTAAAATGAGATTTTCCTCTTAATGACAAAGTTGTAATGAGTAATAAGAAGATTTTTTAAGTCTGTTTAAAAACTCCTTTCTTGAAATAATTTTGCAGGGAATCACTGTTAGCTTGTTAAAACAAATTAGAATGAGTTCACATGTGGCTCTGGTACAAAAACAAAACACAGAATGCTTTTAAAAACAAGTGCATTTTACTTTTAGTAATAAAGAGGGCAACGGATGCCCCATTTTATACTTCCCTTTTAATAAAACAACCTTTTCCATTTACAAAATGCACTCCTCCAACCCTCCCTCCCCACCTCCCACCCCCCATCCCCCAATTTGCCTCCCTTATGAGGCAAATGTATTGTATTGGAGATTGGGATTCAGCTCTGTGAAGGAGCTCTATAAGCCTCCCTTGCTGCCTGCAGCCTCTAACACTTTTCAGCAGGGCTAAAAAGCTGACAAACTACTAGGAAAGGCTCTTAGGAGCTGTTGCTCTGCTCTTTGAAATGTATCTGTTGCTGCTTAGAGATGGCTTACTGTAAGGAAAAGCTGAGAGAATCCTTTCTCTTATTCAATAAATGAACATTTATTGAGCTTCTTTGTTATGCATAGTACAGTTGTAAAAACTCTTGGTTATTAAATTGTCTAGTTGGAAGATAAAACACATACATCAATGTTAAGTTGCATGAATCTCTATAAATGCCAAAATTAGTGAACAGTGTGCAATTGCTTTTAGGTATTTAGAAGGAGAAATCATTCGGACAGGGGCAGTATTTCTCTATTGATTAATGAAGAAGATCTTCTTTTAAGGGCTGCTGGCCACATGCCCAATATCTCTTCTAGAGCCCCAAGTGATTGGATTTTCAGTTAAAACCCCAAAAGGAGTCATACACAATTATAATGAGAGGAGAGCAGTGACTCACTCCTTTTACAACCAAAAGTCCTAAAATACTGATACTAGGAAATTCTTCCTTTCTTTTTCCATTCCCTTTCTTTTTCCCGTGGTTTGTATCTTTTCTTTTACATATCTTATATGAAAGGCTGGAGTTTACCTGAGACCCTTTCAATTGAGCAAATCTCAATTTCAACATCTGTGCTAGCCAAAACTCATCCACTAGGGATTATTTAATTTTTTAAAAGGCTTCCCTTGCTATCCAAAAGATTCTTTGAATGTGGTGAGATAAATAGATTAATGGTAGTGAATATATATCACGAATTTGCACCATGCAAATATGAGGATTCATCAACATTAGGTAGTTCATGAATTGCCAGATTGACACAGAACTGAAGTTTTTGTATTTGCCATTTTCAGTACCTATAGATGTATATTGCAGTGATTTAGGATGAGAATATTTTACCAGAAATCAAATCAAGTACTATCTAATTGAAGACCTACTTAACCCAGATTAAAGAGCAAATAATAAAAAATCCTTCCTTAGCAGTGGATATTTGTATAGATTTGGTTACAAAAAATGAATGTGGAGATACGAAAATGAGAAAAGAAAAAAAGTAGGAGAGAGGAAAGAAAAATTGACTTACAAGATGAAAAGAAATGTACGAAAGGAAAATTAATAAACCTCATTTAGTTTAACACAATTATTCCTTTTCTTAGGCTTTAAAATAGCTCATGACCTTTTTCCTGAGGCATTTAAGACTAAGAATCACATGAGTGATTTTCACGGTCTTCTAAGTTATTAGAAGATTTTAATTCTCTAAGACATAACAAAATCCCAACAGATACTCATTTTTATATGACATTGGGAGTGTGGCATGTGGGGTACTTCATGGAAGAAAGAATTAAACCCTCCAGCAACCTTTCCTGAAATTGTTTGGGTGATGGAATAGAAAAACAAGAATAAATATTGAAATATAAATGTAAAAATACTGCTCTTAAAATATATTCGAGGAAGATGAAATCTAATCATATAAAAGCTGGAAGTATATATATATCATGGTGTTAACAAACCATGTATCTGACAGATTAGATTATTGGTGCTTTTAGAACATGTGGTTTAGTAGTTAAGAGCATAGATTCTAAAATAAGACGGGCCTGGGTTCAAGTCCCATCCTTTGGAACCCTGGTAAACTTGTGAGCGTCCGAGTTGAGCTGTCCAACTCCTGGGTCACTCTTCTCACTGTGAGTGGCAGTTGCTAGAGTGGCACAATGTGTCGGCATGAAATGTTTACCACACGGGAAATTTATGAGGATTATATTACGTAAGGGAATGAGATGAGAACAGAGCATGTGGCTTGATACTCAGCAATTACTCAGTATCAAGTCAAATACTATCTCACTGAAATCCAAGAAAACAAAACTAGTTTGAAAAACAATGAAAGTACTATAGTCATTAGGTAATTATAAAGTTAAAGCATTATCATCATCATCAACATAATCATTGTCGTTTTCATCATCAACTTGGGAGACTGTTTTTCTTAGATTTAAAGAGGTATCATCTCTATCTTAGTCTGTTTCTTGCTGCTGTAACAGAATACCTGAGACTGGGTCATTTATAAAGAACAGAAATTTATTTCTCACAGTGCTGGAGGCTGAGAATCCAAGGTCAAGGAACCAGCAAGTTCAGTGGTCTGATAAGGGCTGGTTCCTCTGGTGGGGAGGAATGCTATGTCCTCAAACAATGGAAGGTGGAAGGGCAAGAGACAACACTGCTTGAAGCCTCCTTGATAAGGTTTTTAATCCCATTCATGAAGGAGAAGCCGTAATCGCCTAATCATGTCTTAAAGACCCCACCTTTTAATAACATCACATTGCTAGCACCTGAATTTTGGAGGGGATACATTCAAACTATAGCAATCTCTATCCTGTATGTGTTTGAGTTAGGTTCAAAGAACAGATTAAAGTACAAATAATAATAAATCCTTTCTTAGCAGTACATATTTGCATCAGTTTGGTTACAAAGAATGAATACGAAGGTAGAAAAAGTGGGAAAAAAATAGAATTAGAGGGAGAGAGAAAGGAAAAAATCAAACAAAAGGGTGAGAAGAAACATATGGAAAAAAATCAATAGAACTCATTTAGTATAATATAATTTTTCATTTTCTTAGGTTGTAAAATGCATGGTAGATTAAGGATAGCCGCATACTCTTTGATACGTCTCCTATTGAAAGGTGAAGGTTAATTTTTCAACCTTGAACCTGGGCTGGCCTTAGTAACTTGCTTGACCAACAGAATGTGGCAGAAATAACATTCTGTGACTTCCAAGCCTATGCTAATAAAAAGCCTTCAGCTTTCTGCCCCAAACTTTTAGAGTACTCACTCTGGGAAAGCTGGATGCTGTGTAAGAAATCTGACTACCATGAATCCACCATATGTGATGAAGCCCATGTTGGCTACATGGACAGGCTATATGTAAAAAGAGGGAGAGATGTCCAGGCAACCCCAGCTATTTCAGCCACCCCAGCTCAGGCACTAGATATGAACATGAGCAAAGAAGCCATCTTAAAGGACGTGCTAGCTTTAGAAAACGTGACGTGGAGAAGATCTAAGGAATCTAATAAATATCCAGAACTGAAACCTAGAAATATGGCCCCAAACAATTCCAGCCATCTCTAACCATTCAAGTCATCCTAGCTGAGACCCCAGATATTGCAAAGAAGAAATGCACAGTCCTCCATCATATTCTGCTCAAATGCCTGACCCACAATTTGTGAGTATGATGGAAGGATGTTGTTTTAGGCCTCTAAGGTTTAGGGAGGTTTGTTATGCAGCAATAGATAACCCCCTGCTAATAAATCAGATGCACTTTAGGTAGATTTATTGCTAATCTCTTTAGCTCTCTTTTTTTCCATTAAGATCACTCTCCTAAGTCAATTACTTACCAATACTGAATCTACAGTCACAAAAGCTTACTACATAAATGACGAAAGAATAAGCAGCAAACCAATATCAAAAGAGCCAACGTATTATTTTTTTTGAAAATATCAAATCCTTTCGATATATTCTTACCAAAGCAAATTCATGAGATATCCTTCCATCTGGAGGCAGTTTTGCACCAAAACCTAGAGCTGGGAACATTTTATCACTGTCATAGTCTTGAACAATTTCTCCCACTGCTTTCAGTGCCATACCATAGGCATTTAGTTGGTAAGGGTTCATGTAGTGGAGAGAAGTAGGCTGGGCAGGGTTGCCTGATGACAGAAAAAAAAAAAACATTTCAAGCATAAGTGATTGGGCTAAAGATATTTTTAACAACATTTTGCTTGATGTCTATTTCAGAATGAAATATTCAAAGTTATGTTTTTTTGCCGCTACCCATAGTATGTCAAATAATTTCTTTTTGGATGGATATTAACATATAAATATTTATTACATTATATCAGACATACAGAAAATTTCCCAAAGATATGCCAAAGCATATGCAGAATTTTTCAGAAATCATTCCTCTTGTCAGTGTCACAGGCTATTTTTGAGTTTCAGTTCTAGTAGGAGCATAAAATTAGTTTTGTTATCTCACTTTATTATAATTTTTACTTTTGAAAAATCATGTGCCTTTACTTTGAATCCTTATGCCTGTGTGGAGAGGACCCAACTGATTTAAAGGTCTTCAATAATCATGAGGCCTCCCTGGAGTTATGTAAGTTAAATATTTGTGAATTGTATCAATTTATCACTTTAAAAAGGAGAAACATAGGGATTTTCAAGTTCAAGCTGGTTAAATAACTGGATCTGAAAAATTATTCAGACTTTCTATCTAGACATTAAGGTAGGAGCCAAAGGCCAAAGTCAAGTCTAGTCATTTGCAGGACAGCATCTGTAAAATAAATCTCACCACAGTGTTTACTGGGATGAAATCAGATTATGTGTTTGAAAGTGATTAAAAATAATAAAGTACCATAGAATTCCAAGTTTAACTATTGCTTTTTTTATTGTCTGGGTCATTCACAAGATTCTGAATTTCCAAAATGCTTATGCATGTAGGATGCTGCGTTTGAATAGAGATAAAATTGAGAGAGAATGTAATATATGAGCTACCACTCAAACACATTCATATTCACATCGAGTTGCCCTAATTATGAACACAAAGGCAGCCTGAAAGTCCATTAAATTTCTTAAGTGAAAATGGAAAGTTAAATGGGACTTGTAATAGCACATAAAGCTCAATTCTACATTAAATCATTGGCTGAAAAGGGAAAGCCTCAGGGCACAGTTTTTTCTGATAAGGGAAAAAATAATAATAAGCACTTGAGATCCAGAGAAAAACAAAATGAAGGAGAGATCTCCTTTTGGTTCATAATATATATAATTATACACAGAACATTTTCATCCTAGAAATAATTTATTGTACAAATGTATTCATATTTCCAAAGAGTTACTGGCATTGAAGGGCTGATTCACATAATAAAATTTCTAAAAAAGTGCCTTCTGACCAAGATGGTCCCTCAACTTGACTGAACTTTAAGAAAAGTTTCTTCCTGACTATAGATGTCCCCAGACCTCTCTTCTCTTAGAGCATTTGCTTTAGAAAACTTGCAGTTGTAAAGTCTTTCTCTGTCTCTTTGAGATGTAAATCTTCTACAACCAATGAATATCTTTCTCAAGGATCGGGAGACATCCCTTTGATATATGATCATAAAGAAAGATAATACCCCTGTCTCCCAGTCTCTGTGAGAAGGTAGGAGCCTACAGTAGTTCCCACTTATCTGCAGTGGATATATTCCAAGACCCCCTTTGGATGCCTGAAACTGCAAATAGTACCAAGCCCTGTATATAGTTTTCTCCTGTACATATAAACCTATGATAAAGTATAATTAATAAATTAGGTACAGTAAGGAATTAATAACAGTAACTCATAGTAAAATAGAACAATTATAACAATACGTCATCATCACTACACTTGTGCTTTGGGATCATTATTAAGTAAAAGAAGGGTGACTTGAACAGAGGCACTGAAATACCACAACAGTCAATCGTGAGAAGGATACTAAATGACTAATGGGAGGGAAGCACAGACAGCATGCGGATGCTGGACAAAGGGATGATTCATGCCCCAGGCAGGAAGAAATGAGATGGCACAAGATTTTATCAAACTACTCAGAACCGTATGAAATTTAAAATTTATGAATTGTTTCTTTATGAAATTTTCCACTTAATATTTTTGGACTTCAGTTGACCATGGGTAAGAGAAACCACAGAAAGTGAAACCTGGAATAAGGGAAGATTACTGCACCATCAATGAGCATCAATTAGCAAACACAGTTGGCCTACTCTCATAGAACAACTTCCCGCTCGCTAATGTCCTTCGGTACTTTTCCACTAGCTTACCTCAGCACTTAAAAACACTCCAGCCTTCTCTTTCAGAGCAGTTGACTTCATTTTCTCTCCTTTATTGTAATAGCCTTGACTCCTATTGCAATAGCCTTAAGTAAATTCTTCCTTGCCTCTTGAACTTGTGCAGTGTAATTTTTCTTTGACATTCCCTTCTAAAGTAGGGAGTTTGCCCCTAGGTCAAAAGCCTGCTGGAGTCAAAGATTAGAAATACCACTACTATACTAAAGGGTTACTTAACACAACTCTCAAATATAAAAACTGTAGTTACCCAGTGGTGACAATATGGCAAATAATTCTACTTCACTAAGAAAACCATAACTTAAAAAAATGCCATTAATACCCCACATGTCTAATCATCCTACCTTATCATGTGTAACGGGCCCTATCATACCCATCCAAAGATGTTGTCTATCTCTTTCCAGAATCTTCATCCAGACCCATCTCTTCACTATACCACTAATGATACTTTCCTTCCTATCTCTACCTCTCAAGTTGAGTGAAACTGAAAGTGCCGGCAGGTTCAGTTGTCTGGTGAGGGCTGTATCCTCCAGAGGGGAGGAACACTATAGTGGAATTCTGAAGGGCCAGAGACTGAACACGGCTTGAACCCTCTTCTATAAGGGCCTTCATCCCACACATGAGGAAGGATCTCTAATGGCCTAATCACCTCTTAAAGGTGCTATCTCTTAATAAAATTACATCGGAAACACCTGAGTTTTGGAGGGAACACATTTGAACCATAGCAATCCCTGTCCTTAAAGTATTTGAATTGGGTTCAAAGAAATTCACTTTCTTCTCCTCCAGCTTACGTCTCACATGTGCCAGAAAACCACCCTTGTTTATTCCAGCTCTCATTATTTTTCCTCTCTGACCCTTATGGCTGTTGTGTTCTGTACCACAAAATTTGGCAATTAAAAAACTGCCGATTGACTGTCAATTACTTGAGTCTGGGATGATATTTATACTTCCTCTGTATCTGTAAAAATGCCTATGAAGAATGAATTTGTAATAGGTTGATAACACTGGGGACCAACTAATAGCAGTGATAATTACAAAAACATGAAATTTAACATGTATCAAACACCTTAATTCATATCTCACTTAATCCTTTCAACAAACCTATGACATGGGTACTTTTATTGTACCCATTTTTTGGATTAAATAACTTGCTCTGAATCACACAGTAATAATTGGTAAAACCGGAATATGAATCGAGGTAGTCAGATTCCACAGCCCTTACTCCTAGCTATAATCCTTTACATAAGGATTTTGTAATATTTTAAACCCAGAATATTATCAAACTTAAATTCATTTTGTTTTATATGTGCACAATGTCTCTTTAAGAAAAATCACACTTGAATAGATCCTTTTTTAACAGCTTATTGAGACATAATTCATACAACCTACAAATCACGCATTAAAAATCTACCATTCTATGATTTTTAGTGTCGTCACGGATGTGTACAACCATCACCACAGTCAATTTTAGAACATTTTATCATCTCAAGAAGAAAACCCCATACACATTAGCCATCACCCCCTTATCATCCACCCCAGCCCTAAACAATGACTCATCTACTTTCTGTCTCTATTGATTGCTTGTCCTGGACATTTAATACATATAGAATTACATCGTATGTAGTCTTTTCTGACTAACTTCTTTCACTTAGCATAATGATTTCAATGTTTATGTGTGTTGTAGCATATATCTGTACTTTATTCCTGTTTATTATGGAATAGTATTCCATTTTATGAATATAACACATTTTGTTTATCTATTTATCAGCTGATGGACTTTTGGGTTGTTTCCATATTTTGGCTATAGTCTTTCACGTGCAAGCTTCTGAGTCGACGTATGTTTTCATTTCTCTTAAGTATACTCATATATCTAGAAGTGGAATTGCTGGCTTCTATGGTAACTCTAAATTTAACAATTTGAGAAACAGCCAAAATGTTTTCCAAAGTGGCTGCACCGTTTTATATTCCCACCCACAATGTTATGAAGGTTCCGATGTCTCCACATCCTCATCAACCCTGTGTTGTTACCTGACTAATTATAGCTATCCTAGTGCGTGGGAAATGGTATCTTATTATAGTTTTGATTTGCATTTCCTGCTGCCTAAGTATGGCAAAAATTTTTTCATGTGCTTATTGGCCATTTGTATATCTTCTTGGGAGACATGTCTATTCAGAAACTTTGCCCATTTTAAAAAAAATATTGGGTTATTTGTCTTTTTTATTTAGTGATAAGGATCTTTTATAAATTCTAGATACAAGTCCTATATGAGATGTATGATATGCAAATAATTCTCCCATTCTAGGGGTTGTCTTTTCACTTTCTTGATAGAGTCATTTGAAGCGTAAAAGGTTTTCATTTTGATGAAGTTCAATTGGCCCATTTTTTCTTTTGTTGCTCATGCTTTTGTCATCACATTTAAGAATCAACTGCCAAATCCGAGGACATGAAGCTGCATCCCTATGTTTTTATCTATAAAAGTTTTAGAAATGAATAGAGTTTTATGGGCTTGGCTCTTACATTTAGGTCTTTGATCCATTTTGAGTTAATTTTTGTATGTGATGTGGGGTAAGAGTTCATCTTCATTCTTTCACACGTGGCTATCTAGTTGTCCCAGTACTGCTTATTGAAAGGACTGTCCTTTCCCCAGTGAAACTGTCTTCATACCCTTCTTGAGATCAGTTAACCTTAGACACATGGGTTTATTTCTGGAATCGTGATTTCACTTCATTAATCTATATATACATCTTTATGCCAGAATCACACAGTTTTGATTACTGTTGCTTTGTAGTAAGTTTTAAAAGTGGAGCATGTGATCTTCCTACTTTGTTCTTTTTCAAGTTTGCTTCCATTCTCTGGGTCTCTTGCAATTCCATACAAATTTCCATATGAATTTTTCTAATTTTTAAAAGATGACCTTTCAGATTTTCATAAAGATTGCATTGAATCTGTCAATCGCTTTGGGGAATACTGCTATTTTAACAATGTTGAATCTTCTAAACCATGAACACAGCTTGTTTTTCTATTTATTTAGGTATTTAATTTCTTTCAACAATTTTTCAGAGTACAGTTTTCAGAATATAAGTTTGTACCTATTTTGTTAAATTTATTTCTAATTATATTATTCCTTTTGATACTGTTATAAATAAAATTGTCTCAATTTCATTTTCAGTTTGTTCTTTGGGGGTGTATAGAAAAGGAATTTTTATTTACATATATTGATCTTCTATCCAGCAACCTTGCTGAATGCATTTATTAGTTGTAATACATTTTTAGTGAATTCCTTAGGATTTTTTATATACAATGTCATGTCATCTGCAAATACAGAAAGTTTCACTTCTTCCTTTCCAAACTGGATATTTTTTATTTCTTTTCCTTGCCTATTTTTCCCTGGCCACAACCTCGAGTACAATGTTGAATAAAATTGGTGACAGCAGACTTCCTTGTCTTGTGGGAAAGCATTCAGCTTTTCACCATTAAGTATGATGTTAGCTGTGGGTTTTTCACAGATTCTCTTTATATGGTTAGGAAGTCCTCATCTATTCCCGGTTTGTTGAGTGTTTTTAATCATGAAAGTGTGTTTAACTTTATCAAATGCCTTTTCTGCATCAATTGAAATGGTCATGTGGTTTTTGTATTTTCTTCTGTTGATAGGGTATATTATATTATCTGATTTTTGAATATTAAACTTACCTTGCATTGCTGAGATAAATCTTACTTTGTTGAGGTGTATAATTCTCATTCTTTGTTGTTGGATTCAGTTTGCTAGCATTTTATTGAGGATTTTTACATCTGTATCTGTAAGAGATACTAACCGACATGCCAAGATGTATTTATAGTAAAAAGGTTTTCTAAATCTGAATTTCCTCATTTGTATAAGAGGAGAGTTGGGTTAAGTGATCTCTAAGGTGCTTTCTTCCAATAAAATTCTATTATTTTGTGAAATGCAAATCAATGTGAGATAAATGTGAAATAAAGGGAATATAATGTGAGAGCCATAGGCACAATAAGCAATTTGAAAAAAAAAAATCTAGACAAATAAAAACTAGTGGCAATTTCTGGTAAAAGATAAATAATAAAGTTCATGTTCTTCTTGTACATAATAACTTATTTTAAATAGTTGATATGCTTGAAACAAAGTTGTTTCAAGTAAAATTACAAATCTGCCATCTTTTCTTTCTTCAAATGTTTGAAATATAAATTATGACTGTCCATTCATGTAATATTATATGTCATTCCCCCAAATGACTTAGATATAAATGTGTTGAAATGAATAATCCTTAATAATAAACAATTGAGTAAAAATGAACCAAGCCATATAGGTACATGTACTCTTGAATTACATTTATATTAGTGCATAAAAAAGTACTATAAAAATGAGGATTACAATTAGACATACTTCAGAACTGCATTTATATATGGAAGAGAATAGATGGTAGGAGAATAAGTAGGGGTATACAATGGGCTTAACTATATCTAAAATTTGTATTCTTTTTAAAAGCACATTAAACAAAAATGATAATATTTCAATATTTAACAGATCTTAATAGGACTGTTATGCATTTGGGTTATATTTCTTGTAGTCTTTTATACATCTGAACTATTTCATAATATTAAAAATAAAGGAAATTATGTAAATTTTTAAAGAAAACTTCAGAAGTATGTAAATGTAAAAATAAAACATCTAGCCCTAATGAATATAAAAATTTATTTTCACTTAATTGCCGATAATTTTTATGACGAGATAATCATAATACTCACCATTTGATGCTGTAAAATCGATAGCTACTGTGAAGTTGATTTGTGTTCTGGAATGTAAGTAAACAAGAATCATTAGTAATTTAAAAATCTCATAAAAAGAGTTTATTTTCCATTTGTATATTTTTAATGTCACTAATTTTCTTAAATGTTAATTACAAGCAAATATGTCATAGTATACATTGGATAGCATCAGTTAGGCAGTTTTATAAGTTAAGAACTTGGCAACAGTCACATAACTGTAAACAAAAAATAAAATCTCAGGAATAAAAGTAGCTCCTATTTTGGATCACAATAACTGAGTGATTCATAATGAAGTCAAACTGCAAGTAATTATTTGCCAGTTTCAAATGCCAGTACTTATCATTAATTTGTCTGTTTCAAAATCATTCTGTAATCATCATGAAATTATTATGCCCTTAAAAATGTAGCATAGCTAAAATCACCTCTAATAATGTCATTCCTTAGACTAATCCTAAAAATACATTATTTTCTCCTGCTTTCTTCAGAAATAAAGTATTTCAGGTACCAGACTATCGCTCATTGCTCACAGCATTCCTGTGTGTACGTGTGGGTTTGTATATGTATTTATAGGCACAGATAAATACCGATATATAGAATTTATGAAATTTGTTATATGTTTTAGCTTTTCAACATATGGTAGTTACCCAAAATTATTTTACTTGGTTAGTTTTTTTGTTTGATTGTTTGTTTACTTATTTATTTATTTATTTTCTGATGGAATCTAAAAGAGGTGGCATGCACATAAAAAAGTTACTCTTTTGGTATGTATACTTGTGACTCTTCCTATATGTAATTCCACCTCTTTCTTACTAAAGAAGACATAAGAACACAAAAAGTGGCAATGATATGATTGCTACAATAACCTGAAATCACATCTAATTTAAAAAATAAATTTTAATTAAAAAATAAGTCACTTAAAAACATGAGTACTGAGTATTTTTTAGCAACAAATTACTTTTGACACACTTTACAATTGACTTAACACTTCAAAGTTTGGAACTGTTGTGTAAATGATGATGATGATAATGATAAGACTTAACCAAAACAATCTGACTCTGGGTACTACAGCATAGGGTCCCTTGTAGTTCTCTTAGTAAAAAATATAGTAATATTTCCTTCTTTCTCCAAAAAATCAGGCTTAAAAGACCTAAATACGATTCATAGATTGATACAAATTCAGTTTTTTTCCCCTAACGAATGAACAATATTTTGTATTTACATTTACTAAAACTAAGATAGATTCTTTTTATAGCTATATGGTAATTTTTTTTTCTCAGATTAGAAATCAGGTTTATAGGCTAAGAATATAGGCTAATTTTGAGGATAACACTAACAAGCATGAACCAAAATGAGTACAAATTTTTTGGAAAAGAATATAGTGAGACATTTGGGAGGATATTTTAGAATAATAAACCCCTTCAAGGGACTGAAAAAGACAGTCACCATCAGCACATTGCTTTGTCATTCTGTGGCTAGGTAGAGAAATGCTGTAATACATAGCAGTAGTATATATTAGAAAGGTACGGCTGTTGAGTCTGAAAGAACTGTGTTGGTTACCATTGGTAACCTTAGCAAAATTTCAAACTCTTGGAAGGCAGATGCCTGGCACATAGCCATAAAATGAGAAGTAAAAGAAAACTGTACGAAATATATATTAAATACACATAATATATATACAGTATATAATGTATATATTAAGTATATTTTATATATACTGCTTAAGTTACTTAACATGTAACAACATGGGGAAAGTTATAGGTGGATTTTCGACTGTGCAGGAGGTCAGTGCCACTAACCCCTGCTTTGTTCAACTCTATATACACAAGGGTACTTCAAAAAGTTTGTGAGAAAATAGAATTAAAAGATAATACAAATCCTTCCATGAACTTCTTGAAGTACCCTTCATATATGTGTGTGGTTACATAGCTTATATCAATTAATCTCACAATAATTTTATAAAGAACATACTATTATCTTCCTTTTACAGACAAGGAAACCTATGCTTACAAAACTTAGTAACTTTCCACACCAGTAAGAAATGCCAGCATTGGAATTTGAATTCACATCCAACTCAAAAGATCATATTCATAACATCTATATTATTATTCTTTTTGTCCAAGTAAGGATTTGCAAACTGCCTGGCTATGATAAAAACACAGTAAAGGATAGTGATTATTATGTCGAAAACCTTAAAAAGATACTACACAGATGTTCTTAATGATAAAGACGCCAGGACATAATCCCATGCTTGGGAAAATTTGTCCTTCTATCAAGTATGTTATCAAATACTTAAATAATAAAATTATCTGTATATATGCCTTTTTATGTTATTTCAGTCAAATGACACCTTTTTAGAAATGGAAATAACACTGAGCTTCAGGAATATGTTTTAGCATATTATAAAGATCAACTTAGAAGTTCAGTCCCTAGTTCAAACTTGCTTAGGTTGTAGGGATGGACAACTTGATTGGACTCTCATAATAGTGTCTGCACAATGCTTTGCACATATTGCAATCTCACTGTAGTTACTGGGTGAATGAATGCATTTATTTTATGGTTGTTTCTAACTTGATCCCCAGGATAGCCCAGGACATAACCACCAACTTCCTAGAAGCATTAGTTGCAGATAAAAGACTTCAATTGTTATTGATACAAAGGTCCTCTCCAAACCAAAGTGTGCCTAGCAAAGCTACAAAGAATAGTTACAGCTATTAACTGAAGAACCATATACTGTACATAAGGATGAAAAGAGAGAGAGAGCAGATATTTAGAAATAAACTAACTTACACTAAACAACTAAATTACAAAACCAAGTAGAGAATGTACAAAAAAAAAAATGAATTGTAAAAAAAAAAAAGAGAAAAGAAAAGAGAGTAAGGAGAAAAGGAGGGAAGGAAGGAAAGAAGAAAGGAAGGAAGGAAGGAAGGAAGGAAGGAAGGAAGGAAGGAAGGAAGGAAGGAAGGAAGGAAGGAAGGAAGGAAGGAAGGAAGGAAGGCAGCACAAAGGAGAACCATTGAAGCCCTGGACACTCCAAGAATAAGTATAAAAAATGATGCATTTTTCACTGAATGGAAAATAAAACCATTTGGTAATCATGGTGCAACAGAGACATTCAATGAGTAAAGCAGAATCCTTGATGTACATTTGGTGGCTTATTGATTACAAGGTTTGATAAATTCTTTTTCTTGTTCTGCATGTCATAAAGAATCTCTCTCTATTGCTTTGGATCAGCAGCAGTATTCGATCAGAAGGAAAATATTATGCATTAACACCATAAAGTATCTCATGGTAGTGATGGTCCCTTAGCCTATCAAAGCACTGAGATATTTTCATTTAAAAAACTATAGTTCAATAATTATTTATTAAGCCTGTTCCAGTTGCCAAGCACTGTGCTAAGTGATGAAGAGAAATGGGAGCAAATGAAACATCATCCATGAACTCATGGAGCTTACAATTCCAGCTTTCTATTATTAAAAACAAAGACAAAAACATCATGGCATTTTATTAAGTTCATAATCAATAGCATAGCCTAAAACTCAACTGCACATTACTGTGGATAATAGCTTGTTCATCCTCATGATTCCCAAGAGTTCCCATTCATATTATAAAAGTACTCACCAAGTATCACATTCTATATATTTAGAAAATACTAACTAATAGAAGTTTTAAAGAAAGTTGCTGACAATACTACAACTTCAGGCTACAAGGCAGATTACTTGAAGACTTTGATAAATGATTTGTGGCATAAAAGTAAGCCAAACAGTATCTTCATCAATAATCTTGCCACCCTTTTCATTCACTAACATTGCTTGAAGCCTAATGTTAGAGAAAAAAAAATTAATCATATGTCCAAGTAAAAAAATCTGAATTCACACAAGATGATTCCTGACAGAATATTCATAAAACAATCACATATATATCCTTGAAACCTTTTGCTTAGGAAGTGTTACTTGACCAGTCATTTTATGTTTTAGAAGCAGACAACAAAGAGGATTTCAAGAAACCCCAAAAGCAGTACTGTATTCTAGAATATAAAAAAAGTTATGCCTGCCAAATTGCATGAGTCAGTACTAACATCTCATGAGACTTCCAATGCATATGTCCTAGTACTGCTAAACTCCTACACTTAGAACATGTCCTTATTTTACTCTGCCACCTTTCCAAAAGCTGTGAATGACAGAGAAATCAGATTCCAAAATGAGAAGACTTTACTAGTGCAGCAAAGATCCACAGAAAACAAGTATATATGTGCATTTCAAAGAAAACTACACATACCCACACATGCACACACGATAATACTATCTTAGATATCTCTTCTACAGCTCTTTCTTGTGAATTATTGAGAACTAACAACAGTGATGGGAGTGTACAGGATTGCTTTCCATGCTTCCCAATTTCAGCTCCTGTTCAGTTGCACAAAATAAACATTATGAATCCTAAAGATGAACTTCTCCCACCCTTTTTAAAATTAATCTTGACAAACACAGGTTCCGATCCTCTAGCTATTGGAGTCTAGAACCCATAAATGCAGCTGGGATGCCCACCCAACTCTAATACTCCTCTCATTCTGGCGAGGCTGGTACCAGCACCATGCTTCTGCCTTGATTTACTGATATGCACTCTAGTGCATACTTTGGTTCTAGAACCTGACCTGAACCACTGGTTTACATGCCTCAGGCACTGTCATCCAGCCTCATCCTCCTTGACCCTATCTCACCGTAGTCTAAACTTTGAACCCTTTCCTGGGTTACCTTTTCTCTGTTTCTTAAAAGTAGCTCAACTGCCTGAATGATAATACAGGTAGCTGCCTGATTCCCAACTTCCCTGCATCTTCAAAATTCCTGCGTCCCATACCCATAAACTACTTGTAGAATTAACTGCCTTCAACAAGTGAGATCTGCTAGAATGAGGGCGTGTTTTGAGATACACAAATGCAAATTCAAACTTTCACCTGCCAGTAATGTGATATTGGGAAAAGCCATTTAACCTCCTGCACCTCATTTGTAATAAGAATAATAAAACCTTCCTTGGTTTGTTGCTGTGAGGACAAGGAAAGCACCTGTCCTGTAGAAGGCACTCATTAGTAGTCGAGGCATTGTTAGCACCATTACTGATGCTGGTTTTTCAGGACCTGAGTTCAGCATACTTCTTTGAATGCTGCTGCGTGCAGTGCTAAGCAAATTTCTGGGTCTACCAGGGTTTCAGGTTGTTGCTCAGAATCTGACCTTCCCATGTCAGATTTCCTCTCCTTCCCATCAGATACCAAGGCCACAACCTGCCCCAACCCAAAACTCCACCACGAATGACCTAACCTTGTTAGAATGCGTTATCTGGGTACTATCTCGAACAAAATCCCACTGCATTAAGTAATTGTATGCTTTCACCTCTGCCTTGTTTTCCTGTCCATTCTTCCAAGCACTTTGGATTTCTGAGGGACCAGTGAAATGTCAAAAGTAAGAATAAAAAGAAACAGGAAACAAGTCATGTGATTTGTCAACTGTTTATACTAATTTTCTCGGTTCTTACTGAATCCAGTTTTTATAAATTAACAAACCTTTGTGTTTTCTCTGGACTTTGAAGATTGATTTCAGTATTTTTCTTTTTTTAACACAATAAGAGTGCTCCAAAGTACAACTTCACAAGGAGGCTAGCTCATCTTTTAAAAGCTCCTTATCAGAAAAGGTACACAAAATCACCAACATTTTTTCTAACCGGTAGTTAGAAACTATCTCCTAAGTGATGTAATCAAAATAAACAAACAAAAATCAACCCCAAACCCAAAATACAAGCACCACCTGACAGGATCTTGTTTAAATGAGGTAGGTGCTGGAGAGGCAATGATGCCTAGTAAAAAGAGTAGATACTGGAGATGGAATGTCACAATCTCAGCCGGCTACCTAGTTGTGTCTCCTTTGACATCTTTCTGAGCCCCAATTTTCTCAAATGATAAAAACGAGGATACTTCAAAAACTTTATGGAAAAATAGATCTTTCTGAAGTATCCTCATAGGTAACAGCTACTTTGAAGGAATCCTCTAAATATTATAAATAAAATTTCTAATAAATATTAGAAATAAAACTTCTGAAGTACCTGCACATAACAAATACTCTACATGATGAAGGACAAATTCCTGGAGCAATTCTCTCCTCATACATATTAACCCTTTCCTCTGTTGGGTCTAAAGATACAGTTCTCTCTTTATATTAACATAATTTTCTTTTTTGTTAATCCTTTCCATTGTGCTGGTCAGTGGTGTATCAAAGTTGATGAAATGTGCAGGCAGGAGGAGGTGCACTGTCTGTAGAGGATTAAAAGCAATAATGTAATCTACTGATGCAGAGTCTACTTTTTTTGTTTTGTTTTATCAAAATACAATGTAGTTGATTTTCATGTCCCTTTACTGATTCCTCCCTCCTCTCTCCCTCTCCCCCCTCCCATCCATCAACATCAAATCTGTTCACTTATCTTAACAAGTTCAAGGAATTGTGATTGTTGTATCTTCTTCCCCCCCACCCCATTTGTGTACTTATTTATTTATTTATTTTTAGCTCCCACAAATAAGTGAACATGTGGTGCTTCTCTTTCTGTGCCTGACTTATTTCACTTAATAAAATTTTTTCTAAGTCCATCCATGTTACTGCAAATGGCAGTATTTCATTCGTTTTTATAGCTGAGTAGTATTCCATTGTGTAGCTGTACCACATTTTCCGTATCCACTCATCTGATGATGGGCATTTGGGCTGGTTCCAACTTTTGGCTATTGTAAACAGTGCTGCGATAAACATTGGAATACAGGTATCCCTTCAACATGATGATATCCATTCTTCTGGGTATATTCCCAGGAGTGGAATAGCCGGGTCATATAGTAAGTCTATCTGTAATTGTTTGAGGAACCACCCAACCATTTTCCAGAAAGGCTGCGCCATTTTGCAGTCCCACCAACTGTATAGGAGGGTTCCTTTTTCTCTGCAACCTCGCCAGCATTTATCATTCTCGGTCTTTTGGATATTAGTCATTCTAACTGGAGTGAGATGGCATAGAGTCTACATTTTAATATCACCATACAGCAACAATTCTAAGCAGCATCAGTGATGAGCCCCCACATCCTACCACCACCTGCTCTTGGTAAGCCACTATTGTTTTTTACCTCTGTTTCTGCTTCCCCTGGCCCCCAACCTATCAACTGTCCACCAGAGCAAAACTATTTTAGAGATAGAAAAGCTTGTTATCCACAATAGAATAATTTCACGGAAATATATAATACATTTTTGTTTCTTTAAGAGTTCATATATTTCAAAGAAAAGTTCTATACATCTTCAAAGAGGAAATTATTAGCCCACCATCAGTAGGAAAAGATTTACAGCTATTTTCTTAATGTAGTGATAGTTATGCAAAAATCCCCTATTGTTACATCTCTCAGTTTTGTTTTGTTTTTTTAGTCTTCACTTTTGCTTGGCTAAAAATGCACACTCTAGCCATGCAACATAAGTGACTAAGAAGCTACCTGATTAAATAATTTGGCTAAATTAGTACTAGCTGTGATGATGAAGTGTACATACAGTTTTCTTTGACTTTGAAATGGATAGCTCTGAAAAAAGTAACCTGCAGAATAACACAAACTGGCAAGGAAATCATGATGTTACAGGATATAACTAAACATCTCTTGACTTTCCAAGCATGTGTTTTAAATGTCCATAAAATTAAAATCAAGCATTAACCAAAACAATGTTCATCAGAGTGTTCTTCATATTTGTGAAAGTTTATTTTCTAAATCTTAGTTCATCTCGTTTTAGTTTAGATATGATCATGTTCTATGTGAATATATTTTTCTGTAAATAGCAGAATGACTTTATTTTTGTTAGATTTATTCCCATTCAATACTGTAGAGTTGAGCTCTCCACTGATTTGATGAATGCAAAGCACTTGGGTGCTACGACAAGAAGAACCATAAAAAATCCTAGACATGTATCTTCAGTTTTTGAATAAGAAATTGCATGGGGGGGGGACCTTATAATATTGCATGTTCTGGCAAGATGTGCTCCCTGAGGCAACATATTCAATGTAATGCCACCAATTTTATAAAACTAAGGCAAACATATTACAACATCAATGCAATTGCTTCAAGTATTTTTAAGAAAAAAAATCATTATGTGGCTTATTGATAAAGGGACTTACTGATATTCAACTCACCTTTAAAATAAGCAGTTTTAAGAAAGCAATTTTAACCTTTAAAATGAGCTTATGATAGGAAAGTAGCTTTTTTCTTTTTCTTTTTTTTTGCTAAGCCTTTTTACTTCTTTTAAATGGGATATAAACATTTTGTCTATAATTTTGGACAAGTTTTACATTTAGGGTCAAGATTTCAAGTTGGAGTGAACAGACATGTCTGGATTGAAAGACGTATTCTGGAATTATCCTCAAACAAAATTAAAGCACAAAAAAGTAACTTTTATTGACTTTATAAATTTGACTATATATTTTTCTCTCCATGTGTCTGACAATGAGGGCAATTGCTACCAACAATATTATGATGATCAAAGGAGAGAAGACATTGGAACTTTAAACACATTGAGATTATTCAGAAAAATGATGGCTAGCATTTATTGAGGGGGAATTATATGCCATTGAATCCTCAGCCACTCTATGAGATAGAGTAGTCCTATTTCATAGGAATGGAAATGGGTTATGCTAGCAAGAGGTACATTTAGGATCTGAACTGTGCAATTATGCCGGAATGCAAATTCTTGGCCACTACTACGCATTGCCTCAATTAACAGCAACCACTTCTATGAAAACCTGTCAATTTTCACCAAACGTTTACATCTTTTTGAGATTCTTTCCCCAAACTTGCCCACTTAGCGTCTCCCCTGTTACCTTCTCTCATGAGCCCTTTCTGTTAAGACATGAAGAAAACATGAGAGTTCATGCTTCTAATCTGGACCTTGCCTTTTCCTCTAAGTAACTACCAACCCACACATAGGGTTCAGTTGAGATACTTTCTGTCTGAGACAACACAAGAGTGTTTTTTCTTATCTGAGAAAGACTGGTCCATCTGTTTTGTTTGGTGATTGTGGTGTGCGGCATGAAGAAAGAAAGGTCACAAGACGATAAAGTCTGAGAGTGACAGATACTGCGGTTTGTAATACAGTTCACTGAATTATCCCTCTGTGTATGAAGTTATATCTGATCACAGTGTTTTAATTATGGTAGGAGATTTGGGAGGAAAAAGGGTGGAAAGACATGCTTAAAATAGCTGTCTAGTAAATCCATATTTACTTAATGGCTACTTTGTGACCAGCCCTATATAACTATTTTAAAATTGTGTATCTTTGAAAAGACAAGTCATACGTATAGACAATTAAAATGACACCCAGGGAAACTAGCAACTGGGTAGAAGGGTCCTATACAGCTCACTTGAACTGGGTGGATGAGAGTTTGGACTTTCTTCAGAGAAAGAAAATGAGAGTCTGTCAACGTCCAAGTTTTTGATACACTGAATTTTCTGATAAAAGCATAGACCGGGGTTTCATGTTGACGTGAAATTCTAGTAGCTTGGCAGAGACTTAGTGTGCAACAGAATTTTTGATCTATTTTCCCCCTTTATCTGTCAGCCAAAGAGATGTGGAAAACTTCATGGACATTTGTTCCTTAGTAATGCTGGTGGTAGAGGTGGAGTTTCGTGAACACTTGAGAGGTATAGAGAACTGAAGAGCAGACAAACCAAGTTGAAATTTATTATTCTGCCCTCAGATATTTATAATGTGAGCTGTTGGGAATATGAGAATATGTACAGTATTCTACACATCTGTAGAGGTGAATAAACCTATGTCACAAATAATAATAACGCCACCTAAGAAGTATCTTAAATTTCAAAATAGTAGTGATTTGAAATCAATCTGACATTGTCCTTATTAATGATAATTGAAATTGCATAGATTAGGGGTTACTTAATAAACTTCTTTAGTAGATAATTATGTCAAACTTTTAATATCTAAAATTATTTTTAATAAGCAAAGAGAAATAAAATAACTATGGAAATAAATATATAGAATATAACTAAATATAATAACCCCAAGGTCAATAATCCAGAAGATAGAGTCAGTTTTTTATTATTCTATAGTAAAGCTTCTGTATGGATATTGTTCTTATATTTAGAAAAAAAAAAAAATTCACTCTCTCAAGCCATAGAATGTATCTCATGCTCCAGGAAAAACACAGTATTGCTTAATCAAAAAGAAAAAAAAATGTTCTAAAAATTAAATTCTTATTTCTGAGGACATTTGCATAAAAATCGGATCTTGGCTGATTTAGAATGTTTCTGTCTCATCTGCTCACTGTGTCCCTGAATCCATAAACCTGTCTCCTGAAGCTAAACATGGTGTTTTAAGGATTGAGACAATGAATGAAAAGTGATGAGCTAACAACATGGTTTCACAAAACAATCAAGGTTATACTTTCATGTAAATACCTACACCAATAATGACTCCAGTAATGAAAGCCTAGAATATTCAATACTAAGAATTAGGCCTAAAAAGAAGTTTCTTTGAAGGGGATGATGTTAAAGGGTTATAAAAACAATTTCGTTCAGAATTTAAATATGTTCATTCTAAACTCTGCATAATTTCTACCTGAATTCATGAGAAAACAAATAACATTTCTAAAATTTATATAAAATTATAATTTTTTTTGTTTTTATAATTTTCTATTCAATTATTTTTTGTGAGACGAAATAAGAAGAGATAAAATTTTAAAGTGCAATTCTGGAAGTTCTTTCTATGAGTTTAAACGCAGTTTTGACGATTAGCAAAATTACTACATAGTCCACACCGGTTGCCTGTTTTATTTCTTTTCTCTATCCCAATCCTCCAATGCATCCAGTCTTAAGAGAAATGGTTTATAAAATTAATATAGAAGACAATGAATTCAGGAAAACCTCAACTAACTTTATTTGATGGACTAGAGTTATCTAGAGCACCAATTTAATTGTTGCTGTGTGTATTTTACATAATGATTTTTCACCCTTTTTAAAGACCTTCAGCTTTATTTGTCAATTAAGATTCACCATAAGCACACCCCAACAATGAAAAGGTTATGGTGAGAACACCCTTGAATGGATGCCTCCCTAAGCTAGCAACAAAACAATCCACAAATGCCAGTGATAAATGGTGGTATCTTGGTATTTTAAATTAAAAGTGAGGAATCACTGTATTCATTATATTCTTTATTATATGTGATTCATGATAAAAATTACCATTAATTTGTTCCAACTGCTTTTGAAATATACTTATTTTGAATTATAGTGGGGCATCTTTTAAAAAAAAGCCAGCCTTGGTAATTCCACAAATCATCAAATGTACTAATAAATAGGACCTCCAATACACTACTTTGGGTTATTTGATTGATTGCAGGCCAAAGTTATTATTTATTTTATTGCTCTTTTTCAATGTCATCAAAGGGCAAGAAGGAAAGACAGGTGGGCAACACTTCAGCTGAACATCCAGTTTTCACATCTTGGTTCTCAAAGAAAGCTGGGGAAGTTCAGTTGAAGTGTTGCCCACTGTACAAAATGTAGCACCAAGCTACCTTTCTGTGTTTTATCTTCAGCTGAAAATACTCAGTCTTTTATGGTGGGACTGCAGGAAGAGGGAGCAGAAGAAAAAAGTGTTCTGAAAGCTGTTTCCAAAGACACACCTTAACATGGGCTTTTGTGGAGAACATGAAACTGGTTCATAGACAGAGGTTTCACAGATGAAAACTGACAATGCTTATAATATTTGTCTTCTAAACTACCAAAATGAAAAAGGAAGGACAGTTCAGTAATGGTAAGATACAGTAAATGTTCATATACAGATTTTAGAAGTATAAATTATTATAGCCTTTTAGCAATGCCACTTAGAAATAAATAACAAATTGCAAAATACCCATACCATTTAATGTAACATTATTTCTAGGAAGTGGCTAAAGACATGTTTAGTAAGTGCACAAAAAGCTATGCAGCATGGTTTTATGTTGCAGCCTTGTTTATAATAAAAGTGGATATAACTAAAGCATGTATCAATAGGAAATTTTTAAACCAAATTATGCACATCCATAAAATATAAAACTCTTAAAATAAGGTACATATATAAGTAGTGACATGGTAACATATATGCAAAATATATTTAATTAACAAAACATATAATGCAGAATGTTGTGCACAGTGCGATCCCACTGTTATAGAAAATAATGACATGTTAGGGAATAAACAGGTAAGAATTACATCAAATTTCTAACAATGATTATCCCTAGAGTGTGTGATTATGGGGTAACTTTAAACTAACTGCTTTCCATTTTACCTAACTTTTCCTTTTACCATTTTGTATTTTATCTTTATAATATGAAACACAAAATATAAATATTTTAAAATTTGGAAGACATAATGCCTTATTTCCCCAATACCTGAAAATAAACACTAACAAAATAAAATAAAAGCATTCTGTGGTTTCAGAAAAAAAATGTTATTAAGAGTACTAATTATCACCCAGGTGTTAAACAGTTTTCAGAATTTTTTCAGTTGCAAGAGACTACATATTTTGACTGATATCATTCAAAAGAGTCAGTAGCCATATTGAAACTATACATAATTAATTGCCTATGATTTCAATTAGATCTAATTTGAAATGAGTGTGTCATTATATTTATATTGCTATTCAGAAATTTTTATGTAATTAAGTGTCTGCTTTTAATATTTTTAATCATACAATGAATTTATCTGCTTAGAGGTTGAGGTTTTTTAATAGCAAGGGCAGAAAATCCAAAAGTCTTACAATGCCTAAAACAAGCAAAAAAAATATATATATATCTGTAGGAAATCTATCAGGAAAAATTAAAACAACTTGCTGAAATATTTGGAAGAGATGTTTGTAGTCACTTAGTTCTATAGTGATTTTAATATTGCTGTTTCCCATTTCAAACTGCTATGATTTGTTATTTTCACATCAAGAGTTTTTTTTTTTTTTAAAGAAAAAATTATAAAACTCATTTCTTATAATTAAGCCCATCAGGTATTCTATGAAGCAAATATACTGATCAATCCCCATATCTCAAAGTTAAATAAAATTTAAATCATCATAAATATCTACTAATAAAATTATTGTATATTCTGCATGCCAGGACATCTCTTTCCTTCAGGCTACGTAAATTCAACTGGATTTTAAGTGGCAACAATTAGATTGTGTCAACCAAAGTAAATTAACTGCCTAGTTAAGATATGAAACAATGAACTTGAGATGCCTTAAAACAGCAGCCCTGTAGATACAGATCCAAGAAGTCTTGCATATATGCTCTACAGAACAAAAAGAGACTTGAGCATTTAAAGGGAAAGGACCTCATAAAGGAGGGGGTAGTTACAAAAGTTGTTTGTCAAAAGTTGTGATTGGCGTTGGCGTATTTTAAGAGCCCTTGTCTCTAAAGGATTGGTTATAGCTGCAGCTTCTAGGTAAAAATGAGTCTTAGGGTTACAGTAGGTTGTTTCAACAGCAGAGTTTGTAGAAAGTTCTTCTTGGAGCAGGTGCTCTGTGTCCTGAGTGCTTTTTCCTCCTGGGTCCCTCAATTCCAATTTTAGTTTGGGTAGGACAAGAATGACCCAATATGTATAACCAACTTTCACAATGCTGTATATTAGTGATACGAATACCAAAAAGTAAGCAATACAGGTAATAAACTTTATTGTAATTATTATTGAAAAGAGAAAATTATCAACACAAATATTACTCATGAGAGAAAAGGAGGAGCAAGGGGAGAGCAGAAGCGGGGGCCAATGGAGACACGGGGAGAGTTCATTTCCATGAGGCACTTACTCAGGGCCTGGCGTATGATAAGGTGTCAGCAAAGGTTAGCTATTATTATATGCCAATTACACTCTACAGTAAGTTAATAGGCTAGAATAGGCCTTCTGTAAGAATATAAACAATAATTTCAGAGTGAAAAAATGTAAATATCATTAAGGCCATGGAAGAATTGGAAGATGTAGTTGAATATTATTTTACAAGTGAACTTTGGAATATCAGATTCATGTGAACTACAGGAAACTGAAGTTCAGACATATAAAATGATGTGCCTGTCACTACATAGTATGAGGATGTCATGACAGAACTAGATCTCCTCACTATATCTTTAATAAAGATCAGAATTTAAATTTTCTGCCCAATCGCTTATCACAGTACTATAGAGCAAAGATAGATAAATTCACACACGGACACATAATACAATAATTATTATTGCTTATTGATTTAGATTTTGGACTCCACTATCAAAAGGGACAATATATTAATAGCTCTGTATTTTACTTATAGATATGAGGGCTTCAAAGAATTTGTGAAAAAATAGAACTAAAAGGTAATATAATTTTTCCATGAATTTTTGAAATATACTTGTATTACAAATAGTGATGAATAACAGGTAAATGTTAGTTGTAATATATTTTAAGTATATTATATACATTTATTAATATATATTTATATAAACAGAACACATGTAAATAATATTTATTCATGTCTTTTGAAAATAATATGGTCCTGCAGAAATTAAGCCCCGTTAGATTAATTACATAGTGAAATTCAAACTCTATTTCTGCAGGCCCCATTTGCAAATCAAAAATGGGTTCTTATAAAAGTCTCAGGAAGTCAGGATTGTAACACAGTGTATCTCAAAGATTGGGCTTCATTTATTCACCTACTTCTGGCAGCAAAAGGTCATCAGCATTCCTTCCAGGAAAAGCAATGCTATAAATAGGAAGTGTGTAAGCCAAGAAAAAGAATCCTAGGGGTGGTAAGCAACAGAAAAACATGACAGTGTGACATCAAGATCTTCATTGTTCCAGGTAATGTAGATACCCATTTGCTCTGATTAGCCCTGAAGATTTTCAGAACGAGAAGGTGAAAAACCAATAAAGCAACAGATTTATGAGCAACAGATTCTGAAGATGCTTTTAACTGAGAAACTCACATCCAGGTATTACCAGATTTGCACTGCTGACAAAACATTTTGGGTATTCCTTATACACATACACACACTTCACATGCTCACAAAGCAAAAAAAAAAAAATACTGAAAGGAATTTATAATGTTTTATAACTTCACATTAGTATTTCAACCTGCAAAATATAGCCGGATGTATCAAGCATTTTTTTAACTTCATAACGATGGTACTAAAGGATGCCCGTTGTCTTAACTTCTTTCTTTATCAACTATTGTCTGCAATTATTAAGGAGTTTATTTTTACAGGAATAAAATCCATTTTTTATGACAAATTCAACTTTCTATTTTTCCATCTTCTAAAGATAAAAATAAGCAGACATTGGAATGCTAGGAGAGCTGGCAAATATTTTTTCTGCTCAGTCCTTTTTCCTTTAACTTGATTCTGAGTCTAAGTTAGAGGGTAGGTTTCAGGATGCCCTTACATAGCGAAGGTTCCCCATTTAGGATGGTATTGTTTTTTGATTGCTTTGTTTCCTTTTCTAAGAGCACAAGGGGCACATTTCCTGTTGTTCTTTGTTTGCTTGTTTGTTTATGTGAAACTATATTTGTTACTTTGTCCTCCTCATTCCCTCATCTCTTTCTTCAGTGAGGACATTCTATCAATGAATCAGTATTGAAAAACAAAAAAGGCTGATTGGCTGAATCACAATTAGGAAGAGGTTTACACAAGTGATATCGCTGATTGTTATAATTCATCATGAAATTACTAAACACATTCAAATTTGCCTCTCACCATTTTTGTATATTGTAAATACAAGGTAAAGGCAAATAAATTAGAATATGTGGACATTTTATATTGCAATACAATGAATGCTTGCTTTCAATCTCTGGGGGTGCTTGATTAGGTTAGAAAAGGGAACTGGGTTGCAAATAGAAAAACAATTGGAAAGATCTCTCTATTTACTAGGATATAAGATTGCATAATACATTATCAACACAGGATCTGTCTAGACTTTGGAAAATTTCAACAACAGTTACAACTACCATTTTTTTCTGAAATGTATTTTTGCCTGGAAGCCATGGGAACAACTAAATGACAATTCACCATCCATTTCTGCATTATGATTTTGAGAGGTACATTCCTTTAATATTTTGGACTTAGCATAATTTAAATCAAGCCCTCAAGCTTTTCTCCTATTTTAAGAATAATAAAAATGCATGTAAAAAGTCCTGTGGTAAGCAAAAGAAAGCATTCTATAAGAGTGCACATGATGGCTTTATTTACAACTGTTAATTTTTTTTAAAAAACATTTTTTTCTCTTTGTTAAAAAAAATTACAATTTGCCCTCAAAGTAGTAGCTCTTGGCATATAAAACTTTCCTCTTTAGGTCTGAAACAAAAGTGCAATAGGCTTGCCATCAAAATATAATAAAGTGATCATTTCAATTGCTTACTACCTCGTAGTAGCACTTGCTATACATATTAAAAGAAATGCTTAAGCAATGAAACAACTTTAGAAAATGACTTACCCTCCCTTAATATAGTCAAGGAATGAGACTTCTGTTTCTACCAAGAAAGACAGTAAAGTTACCTATGGGAGGGGGAAAAAAAAAAAAAGAATCACTGCTAGTACTAACTACAGCCCCAAGTAAACTTTATTCTGTTAAAGAGAAAATCATATTTCCTAGCATTCTAAAAATCATTAAAGACATTATTCTATATTAAAATCTGCTAGGACTGATTGTTCTTACATTTAAACTTATTGAAAGGAAAGGGATTCAAAAAAAATTAACTAACTCCTTTCTATGACGATTTTACTTCCTTTGAAGAACAGCGTGAAAATTATCTCCAAGGACACTGTGTTACTTCCCATTTTAGATAAAAGAAAAGATGAAAGGGAGATGAAAAATGGATAAAACTAAAAACCAAAATCAGTGAGCTAAGCCGTAGAAGAGGAAATGTGCATTTTTGTCACAGTTCTGTAATAAGGCCATCTAATCATTTAAGTATCTTGCTTTACGGAAATCTTTAAAAAGAAACTTGGAGAAAACTTAGGTTTTTCCTCTTTCAAGAAAAGTTAATCTTATGAAAAAATCTTCCCTACATTTTTTCTCAAAATAGGATGATACTGATTTTTCACAATTTTCATATACTTTCATCTTTGTACACTCCTATATTGACTTAGTATGGCATTCCCACAGAGTTGTCAATTTTAATGCACTATAAAAGAGCACTTTCACATCACAAAAAATAAGTCTTAATAGACAAGTGTAGCCAATAAAAAGTGTAATATTTCTTATTACCACTTAAACTTTTTCATGTCTGCCTGATTCTCTGTACTCTGATTCCATTGAATAAAGAGTTCATAACAGAACTTCGGCTTCCACCTGAGGCTTTAAAACCCCTAGGATAATCTGTAGGAAGCCAAGTCACTACCTCCTATTAGGTATTCTCCATTACAGTCACTCCCATAGAATGTTAATTTTTCTATTATATTCCTTCGTATAAAAATCTCAAGTTAAACATAACATAACTCAGTCCTTTTGTTCATGAATTTGAATCCTTAGTGAATAACATAAAATTTGACTTACTGTTCCAGAATTAGTATATTTTTTCTTCTTTCCTTTCTTTTTGGGATTCACCACCTTAAAAAGCAGATAAAATGATTAAAATGTGTTAGGTTTTATATTGAATTTTTTTAAAAATGTGCCTTCACCTGTTATGCATATATTAATTTACAAATAACTTCAGTATGACTCCTAGACAGTCATTTAACCCAAGAACAGACACTGAGGAAAGGACAGCCTCTTCAGTAGATGGTGCTGGGAAAACTGGATATCCATGTATAGAAGAATGAAACTAGACCTATACCTCTCACCATATACCAAAATCAATTCAAAAGTTTAAGTATAAGACATGAAACTATAAAATCCCTAGAAGAAAACATAGGATAAACACTTCAGGATGTAGGACTGGGCAAAGACTTTATGAATAAGATCCCCAAAGCATAAGCAACAAAAGGAAAAATAAATAAATGGTATTGTATCAAACTAAAAAGCTTCTGCACAGCAAAAGAAACAATCAACAGAGTGAAAAGGCAACCTACAGGATGAGAGAAAATATTTACAAATTATACATCCAAAAAGGGATCAATATCCGAATATACAGGGAACTCAAACAACTTCAAGTAAAAAAACAAATAATCTAATTAAAAAATGGGTAAATGAGCTGAACAGACATTTTCAAAGGAGGACATACAAATGGCTAACAGGTACATGACAAAATTCTCAGCATCACTAATCATCAGGGAAATGCAAATCAAAACCACATTGAGATATTATCTCATCTAGCTAGAGTGGCTATTGTCAAAAAGATTGAGAATAACAAATGCTGGCAAGGATGTAAAGGGAAGGAACTCTTTTATACTGTTGGTGGGACCGTAAATTAGTACAGCCATCATGGGAAACAGTATGGAGGTTTCTCAAACAGCTACAGATAGATCTATCATATGATCCAGCAATCCCACTTCTGCTTATAAACCCAAAGGAATGAAAATCATCATGTCAGCAGGATACCTGCACACCCATATTCATCACAGCTCTATTTACAATAGCCAAAATATGGAACCAACCTAAATGTCCATCAATGGACAACTAGATAAGGAAAATGTGGTATATATACACAATGGAATGCTACTCAGCCATAAAAAAGAATGAAATTCCACCATTTGCAGCAACATGGGTGAGCTTTGAGAAAATTATGTTAAGTGAAATAAGCCAGGCACAGAAAGATAAATGCCACATGTCTTCACTCATAAATGGGAGCTAAGAAAGAAAGAAAGACCACAATAAAACGTTGAACTTTCTGAAGGAGAGAACAAACCTATAGTTACCAGAGGTGGAAAAGGTGGAAGGAAAAAGGGGTTAGGGACACAAAGAATAATTGTAATTTATAATGATGAACATGCTAATAATATTGATTTGATTACCACGTACTTACACAAATACTGATAGTTAACTCTGTACCGCATAAATAAGCATAACCAATTGTGTTTCAATTAAGAAATAAATTAATAAATTTTAAAATATTTTTAAAAATTTGGTCAGTAATGTTCTTCTCAATCACTTCATGTCTTGATTACCCTTAGCCATCTGCATCTTCTTAATATAACAGAGACCTTTAATATCCAAAATCCTAAATAATAATGGTTGCTTTGTAGAGAAATTAGAGGTCACTAAAGTATATTAGAGTGACAAAACTTTTTATTAGATAAAATATGTTAACATAGCAAATCATACCGTGTGTGAATATTTAAGGGATCTATTGACCTAACTACCACTTTATAATGATACAAATTTCTACCAGATACCCATGGTACATAATAATTGGTAAAAGTCTGGTTTGTGAATGTAAGATTGAATTTTTGACTACTTGTTCCATGAGAAAGTATTATTGCACTTCTGTATTACAAAAGACACTGGCAGATAAAGGGAATATAATGATGAGTAAAGCCTGTCGATCTAACAGGATAAATAAAATATGTAAGTCCCTTAAGAGAGAATCCTGCAGCTCAATCCAAAATACGGAGAAAGCATTTGATAGGGAAAGAAAGATCAAATAATTTAGGAATAAGTATTATTTGAACTAGAATTTATTAATTTAAACTAGGGCTCCAATAAAAAGAAATCAATAAATACAGCATTCTAGAAAGAGAAAAAAGTAATCGACCCAGGTTGGCTGGAGCAGAGAGAACACACAAAGGGATAAAAAGTAAATCTGAAAAAAGTAAGCTGAAGGCTTGCTCAAGAGATCCCTCATTTAAGGCTAGGGAGTTTGGGTGTTATTCAGTTGATATTTAAATGGCAGAACAGTATAATTGTTCTACAGGATAGAGTGGCAGGGAGAAAAATAAGAAGCAACAAATAGGGTCCTATTTTAAATCATCAGTGCAAGAAGTAATAAAGCATTAAATAAGGCAGCAGGATTGAAAATGGCTAAGAAGAAAAACTCAGAAAATAGAATAAACTGAATTCAGCAGGTGCAGGTAGAAAACAAAAACAGGAATTGACTCATCTATTCACTCATTCCGTGTATTAATTTAATCACTTATTTCAGAAAACTCTGGCTCAGCACATTCTATAGGAGAACATGTAATAGTCAAGATGTAGGGCATTATCAGCAAGATGACACATTTTTTAGATTAAGTAAATGGTGAAATGGTTATTCCATTAAATATGGAGAAGGTTGGGGAAGAAAGGTGAGATTTGATTTTGAGGCTTGAGGAATCCCTCAATTTCTCAAAATTATTTGAGTAACATAGTACTGAACAATATATAGGATATTGGGGAATAAAATGAATTCAATCAAAAGTTAAAGAATAAGAAGTTCAGTGGTATATTTACCTTAAAAATTTGTATCTCTGCATTTGCTATATAAAATCACCCATCTAGCATTACGGCTTTTGTTTAGAAGAGAAGGTTTTTCCTCAATTTTAGGAGTGAATTTTCAGTAAAATTTCATAAGTACCTTACAGTTCATATTAATCTTTTTGGCTTCCAGCACATCATAATTTACTATTGCCACAGAGGAATTATCTCAGACTATTTGATTTTATGATTAAATTGCATAAAGATTTGTTATTTAAGCACATAGGACAGTTTTAACCACCAGTAAAGCATCTGATATAATAATAATAATGAAATTATATAATATATGAATATAATATCATTTATAAAGCTAAATAATAGATTTAGAATGATGGAGTAAAGATCTCTGAAAATTTGGTTCTCCATAAAGGCAATGAGAACACTACCAAAAGCTGTCAAAATCAAATTTTCTCTTGAATCTGAAAATTTATCAATGACCTGCAACAATCTCAAGGATCATTCATTCAAAAAAAAAAAAAAAAAAGGGTGAATCTCACAGTGGTATTTTAACTTTCCTTATCCAATCCAATATTCCCACACCTGTAGTAGTATTGAATACCAACAGCTTTGCAACCACAGTAATTGAGGAAACCAGTGGTCTAAAAGCCACTGAAGAGGACAAAATGGGTATGGAGTTCATTCACAAGTATCCTTTCCCAGAGAATTGTCATTAATTGACTTGTTTGGAAACTCCCTGGAAAAGTCCCATTCTCGAGGCTTGGGCTTTTCTTTGAACTTGACTCAGAGGTTACTCAGTGGGAAAAGCCATATCTCCAGAGCTCTTGTTAAAAACAATCAGTGGCAATTGTTTAACAGCATATCTGCTGGAGGATAACACAAGTTGGGGTGAGTAAGAGGCTAACCCAAAAAACTGAAAAGGACGATCTGAGGAATGAGATCTCTATAGAGGGCTTTAAAAAGCTCTGGTGTATTGCTGGAAATCTAGAAGACCATGCACTTATGAAGGGCTGTGTGCATGCCCAGGAAAGATGTGAGGAAGACTTCATCCCTCATCACTGGCTCACCTAAAGTCTCTGCTCAAACAGCAAGTGAAAGCTAAGGCAGAGTTTTACAGTATTGGGGCATAGAAGGAGTGTACCAAGGTACACAAATCTCTGATAAATCATCTGCTGTTCACTAAGCTAAACAAGCAAAGCCTTCAGTGGCCGACACAACAACAAAACAGGTTTTATAGAATTAGTAGATAAAAGTCACTAAACAAACAGCAGGAAACACAAACCCTGGGTAGGGTTGCTACATCATATAATTTATAATTTATAGCATTCAACAACAACAACAAAAACACACAAAAAAGAATCAGGAAATTACGGCCCATGCAATGGGAAAAGCAGTCAATAGAAACTGTCCCTGGGAACTTGCAGGTAGAGGATTTATTAGACACAATCTTTAGATCGGCTATTACAGATATGTTCAAAGAACTAGAGGAAAACATGCCTAAAGAATTGCAGTATGAAATAATGTCTCACCAAATAGAAAATATCAACAAACAGATCAAAATTATAACAAAGGCCTGAAAACAAATTCTCAATCTGAAAAGCATAACTGAAATGAAAAATTCATTTAGAGGGGTTCAACACAACTTTTGAGCTGGCAGAAAAAACAATCAGTAATCTTGAAGATTAGTCAATTGAGATTTTCCAGGTTGAGGGACAAAAAAAAAGAAAAAGGAAAGAAGTAAAATAAACAGAGCCTAAGAGACCTGTGGGATACCATGAAGCATAACAACATATGTAACATATGCATAATAGCAGCACCCAAAAGAGAGAAGACAGAGAAAGGGACAGAAAGAAGATTTAAAGAAATAATAACTGAAAATTTCCTTGGCTGCCTTGACAAAACTGAATTCCTTGCATAAGTGCAGAAAATAAAGTTTTCAATGTGTTCGACCAAGGGCCTTTTACTGAAATCCTAAAACCACTTGTACATCATACATAATGGTCTCTCAGATTTTTAGACTGATTTCCTCTATTGATAATATGTATAATAAAAAAAATTTATATTTGAAGTTATGGTACAAATACTCTTGCAGGGTGTTTGATAAGGAATAATAACTATTAAGCTTCTTTGTCATTTCATCAGATATGGCACCCGTCTTCTTACTAAGCAAGCTTTGTGGGACAAGAGACAGTAGGGATTGACTGAAACCAAAGATCAGAAAATATTATAAAAGCTAAGGAAACTCAAAGTGGTTGATATCTGGAGGGCTATGTAGAGACTAGCAGTAGATGACCCCTAAGTACAAGGAGAACTCGTATGCATGTGTAGTTTTTCCTCAGCCTTGAGCTTAGGCAGGGAAAACAGACATCTACATAATTACAACTGTCTTATATTACTTTTGTTGCCTGTTCACAGCCTTATTACTGTTTTTTTGAAAGACCCAGATAGTAGAGACTGATCTATTACTTCATCTCTGACTGAGAAGCTTTCTTGGGCTGAGTTTGGCCCCTCTGTAATAATTTCATAGTTTGCTGAGTGTGCCACTATATACGGAACATATCAAGCTACACTAAATATATTTTGTATGTTTGGCTCTTCCATTAGACACTGAAATTTTTATTCATCTCTGTATCCCCAGGGCCTGACAAAGAGCACAGAATATAGATCTACTTAATAAATATTTTATTATAAATGAATGAATGAGCGAATGAATGGAATACAACTCCTTTAGCCCACTAAGAAGGTGGTAGGAGATTCCTGCACTCTTAACTTAAGAGAGGACAATTTTAGTGTCAACCTGGCAGAGAAGAGTTACCATTATTCATTAAATGCTGAAATATTCTTTTGCTATACACATATATTAAATTTAAAAATTATAGAGAATGTATAGATAACATAGCTCAAGAATTAACAGTGCTAAAACATACCATATGCTGAACATATGTCTATTGATTAACAGGCAAGATGGTTTAAGGCAAAAATAACAGCAGTGTGGTTATTTTTAATAATTTGGATTTCTTTAATGATCACATATTGCCTTGTCATTTCCTTCAGTCCCCACCTAAGCAACACTGAAGATGCTCAGTCATACAATGTAGACCACAGCTCATTTTATAGCACCATGTTGACACAACTAAAATGCATATTTCCTGGGCCGAGCCTGTGGCGCACTTGGGAGAGTGCGGCGCTGGGAGCGCAGCGATGCTCCCACCGCAGGTTCGGATCCTATATAGGAATGGCTGGTGCACTCACTGGCTGAGTGCCAGTCATGAAAAAGACAAAAAAAATAAAAATAAAAATAAAAAAATAAAATAAAATAAAATGCATATTTTCCTTTTTTTTTTTTTCATTAGGAAGGGGTTGGGGAGGAGGTTAGTAGGAAGGCAAAACATAAAAGCTGAAGCTTAAGGAAAAATCAAGTTGTATCCATATTAAACTTTTTTAAAATGAGAAAAAGTTTTATAGGCAAGAGTTAAAAATCTCTCAACAGGTTTAAAAGACCATGCACTTAAAAATAATTAATATCATTTAATATAAAAACAAGTATGGTCAATAAATTTAAAGATTCTTATATACGTTGGTACTTAGGTAACCTTTGGCAATTGTCCTTTGCAAAATCCATACTTTTAAAGCATAAATTTACTTATTCCAGAGGAAAACAGTGGTAAAATAAAATGCCTCTTACCTCATATACGTTGAATTGTGATTGCCCTCTAGAAAGTTCCCTGTAGCTTGTTGTAAATTCTCCAATGAAATCATGACTAAAATTAGGGGATAAAAAGTATGTAGTGTCAGTTTTCATCATTTGTCAATTATACTTTAGTGAGTTTTAGAAAAGTATAGTTTAATTATTGACAAAATGCTTGATATTATTATAAACATAACTTGATATTTTAATAAGATAATTATGCTGATACATAATTTCATTGTTCTTTAACCTAAAATTATGTATATTCGATAATTGTTTTATTAATATTCAAATATATAATTTATCCTGAAAACATTAATATTTCACACAGGTCTATTAGCTTTAATAACTCACATCTAGAAACATTACATAATCTATGTTATCCAAATGATTAGTTATTTATTAGTATGAAAATTGTAGAAACTGAGAAATGTATTATCCATGTCAATAATTAAAAATATAATATACAAAAATCATCAAACTTTCCAATGTCCAAGTTGTCCCACGATACTATTTTTGAAAGTATCCATTATCCATGTTAGCGTGTTAGCATGGATAATAGTTACCAAACCTTTTTCTCAATAATAATAGTTAATAAGTAATTTGCTAATACCCACATGGTAATTCTGAATTTCTTCACCTTAGAGCAATCATCACTGCTTCCTCAGATACCTTCTCAGTTTAAGTTACAGGGGTAAAGACTGAGTATACATTCATTAGGTCTCACTATAAAACCTTACCAATGTGATTACTGAGATTGACTTATAGAACTACAAAAAACATGTTAAGCGTTCAGCAGTTTAAAGGGGACTTGTATTCTACTCCTCTGAGTTAATTTAATTGCCAACACTGAGTTGAGCACACACTGCTGAGAAATAAATGCAAAATGTATTTCTCATTTGGTGCAATGGTGAAATGCAGTGTTTCAGAGGAAGAAGATACAGATTGTAGGAGCTAAAGTAGTATGAAAACATAAGGGATGTCACAGCAGCTACTTGTATCATAGAATTTAAGCTTGGCCCATTTGTTTTTCAAATGCAAGCTGTTCACTGACATAAAAATGGATATGCCCCCAAACCCCCATCTGGTTTAATGTTCAGCTACGAATCACTTAAAATCCATGAATTTTCCATGGACCTGATGACCAATAACAAGCGACAAACAAGTTGTGTTTAAACAGCCAAAATAATGATTTCTAAAGACGAGGTTGGGAAGAAAAAAAAAGAAACTAGCTGCCACTAGTTTTAGTAGAGAGATTATGCAGTAAGAAATGTTTTTAAAAAAATTATTTGAGATATACCTCATTTAAATACACAGCCTCGCCTTTCTCTCTTATCTAAAAGATCTTGTATGTACATCACAGTATTTTATATGGGGCATTCCTCTTTATACCAGTATCACATTGACCTCTTCTAGATTTAACTTTTAGAAGCAGATTTAGACACATGAAAATGGTAAAAAAAAAAAAAAAAGATTGAAGACTATGATATACTGTATTTGTATTTGTGTTATGAACGCAAACCCTTAGAACTCACTCTTTCAAGTTACACAGGGAAAATTACAAAGCAGTATTTTAGTGTTACACAGTACTTTAGCGTTAGTACAGTTCTTATGAAATTTGTCACATGGGTTTCATCAGGATAAATGAAGTGTCTTTGACCTTCGGAAGTGCAAGTTCATACCCATGTCATCTTTCACTTCAACCTTGAGACTCCAAGTTATGGAGATTCTGCTTATAATCCACCCTCCTCCATTGCTATGCAAGTTTCAGTTATCTAAGTAATAACCACTGAGATAAAAGGTTCTATGAGAATACCTCCAACACAGCTCTTTGATATTGATAGGTGTGGGCAAGCCTCGTGTAGCCAGGACTGAACACAGCAGTGGTCAAAACCTAACATAGAGGTCGTAAAAATGCCTGAGTCATTTAAGCCCTTGTAGTTTTCTGATTGTGCTCAACTGTTTAGTTAATTATTTAAATCCAATGTTCAGCTCTTAATTAACACTAAATTCCTTCCACTCAACACTTACCAAAAGCTTGGAAGACAGAAGCGATATTTACTGGTCTCAGGTAGATGAGTTAATCAAGTCTCAAGGACATGTAACACATCCAACTGGATAAAGCCAGTCTGACAGAGGGGCAAATCAGGACCCCACTGTACCGGTCAGGTTTACCAAACTGCACATCGACTGGTCCATGTCTATGTCACTGTGGAACTTTCTAAGAAGCAGTTCTTTGATATTTGGTTTTGTTTTTTTACTGTTTATTTTGTCGCTCTCTGCAGAACTGAGTAAAGAACAAGAGGGTACAACTTCTTTGGTCTCAGTGCCAGGAATCTGTGCTTTTGTCCTGCTGACTTGTGTTTCCTATTCTGAAAGGACCCTTTTTCTCATTAAATGTAGAGACTTTTCACCTCTGCATTAGTCATTAGAGAGCTTAGAGCCAAATTTGTAGCCCATCTCTCGCAAGATATGTCTTCATAATGTGCTTTCCTCTGCAGACTTTTCGGATTTCTCACCCCTATCACCTCTTTGCTTCAATTTCCTGACACAGGTTAGCTTACAAACATGTAATGTGCATCTCTATAAGTTGCCTTGGATCCTTTTCAGGATAAGATAAGGCATTAATAAATGAAACAATGAATAAAATGCTTTCCCCCGCCTATTCTGAATCTTGCTCAGATGATTACTTTGAACAAAACACTGAATTTGCATGTTGTGTAAATGCAATGTTATCTTTGTGTTGCAGAGGAGAAAGTGTATTAAGTGAGTTACAAATTGTATTTCAGCTTCCAAGACATTTCTATGAGACAAAGAAAACATATCGTATCCCAGTTGACATCCAGAGAAATGGATGATCAAGAAGTGAGAATTTGCCAAAGGTCAGAAACATGAGGCAGTAAACAGAGGTAACAATAAAATAGCCAAGCCTAGATATAAAGTACTTTGTCTGAAAAATAAATCTGAAGAACCTGGCTGGATAAGTGGATAGATTCTCAGGTCAATTTTGTTATAGATCTCTTTGAATACGTGAATATTTTTATAATTTTCATTCTTTGTAACCTGTCTACCTCAAATACTGTATCTTAAATCATAGATAAGTACTTTAAAGAGAATACTAAAGGTGGCTTTCACTGATTTATTCTCATAATTATCTTTTTCCTTATCATCAACTATTCCTAGATTCTACTAAGATTAAAAGAAAATTTAATTTGCTTTCATATTTTTATCTGTTCGTGATATTCCAAACTGCATTTCTGAAATAATTCTCACTATATAGATAAACATAATGGTAAGTAGTTTGATAATGGTAAGTACTTGGTCACAATTAACAATTTCCTTGTGATTTTAATACAGTTTTGCTATTTCCTATTAATTATAACTAAAATAATTATTCTGTGTTATAAGTTCCAAGCTCTCTGGCTGCATTTACAAAATAAAGTTTACTCCATGCCATTTATCTGGTTTGTGACTATTTACATCTTCATTTTTTCATACTTTTTATAATGCATATGTGTAATTTAAAGTCTGAGAGAATAAAGAAATGTTTAGAGCAGATTGATTACTACTAGAGATATTAATATGGCTCTAGAAAGCTATGTTTGAGAAAATTGGTTAAATTATTGAATAAAATATGTATATTACAATCATTTCTATGCTCCATTAATAGTGGGAAAATGGCATTCTGCATAGTCACATTTACACCTGAAATCCTTAGGACAGTCCCTAAGTACAAACTGGACCACCCTCCCCGACTTTTGGCATCTTCTTCCTCTGCCCCACTTATCTTTTACTCTACAGCCTAGTCATTATCTCCTCCAAGAAGGCTCTCCTGCTTCATTCCCCTTCTCTTTGTTACCAAAAAACCCCAATATCTCTCTATATCACACTTCCTATATCGCATTATACATGTCTGTTTATATATCTCCCCTCTTAGCCCATATCATACTTGAATGTAAGAAAGATGATAAATTCATCCCAGTATTCCCAGCATCGACCTCAGTGCCTAGTACACCGGTGGGCACTGTTGAATGTTATAAACGTACTCAGGTTAATATGACAGTAATGCTGTGATCATACCTCACCTATAATATTAACAATTTTGCCTCACATCAGTTATATTCAGCCCAAAAGAATGGCACAAATGTCAATCATATTAACTCTCTATCCCTTTGAAACAACTCTGAGAGTAACCCAGACAACCATTATTCTCCAATGGAAATGTACACACATTACACCGAAGGCATAGGAAAAAAGAGTCAGGGAATATTGCCTCCTGTTGGCACTTCTGATGATTTTCTTGAGTCACCTTGCCTTGGGTATGCTAGATAATGCCTATTTTCCTGACTATTTAACTATTTTCTTGCACATAATGTGAAGAAATGGCAAATGCGTTCAGAATCCATCTCATCCTTTTCTCTACCACCCTATGGTCTTGAGTTAGTCAACTTCAGGGTCCTTGTGTCTTCATCTACAAACCGGAGGCAATGCCTACTTCGTATTTTGAAAATAAATCCAGAGAATTTATTAGATTCTTTCTATGAATGGTGTTTAATTTCTTTAAAAAGAAACTACTAGAATACATTTTAATTGTTAAGAATGTAATTCCAGACACCTATATATATGTAGTCGATAAAGAAGCTTTATTCAAAAGAATTTGTGAAGATGTAATAGGCTTATAAATTGGTACATGCTGTATCATATTTTGGAGTGACACACACGCATGGCTTGTACTATTTTTGTGCAAGAATGCTTAATTCACGTGACATATCTGTTTTTTGGAGTAATGCAGTGTGATATGCTTCAGGTGTGATTGAAAAATATCTCAAATGAGGAATTTTAAACAAATTTCATATGAAAGATCATTTCTCTAATTTGGATGTTGAAAAGATTTCTGCACAAAAATTGGCAGGATCTTACCTTGGGGAACAATAGCTTCAGTTATAATTGTCCCCTCCATCTGTACCTCAGTGTATTGATTTCCCAGATTTCCCTGTCTTGCCTAATCTCTGTCAGTCCTAGCAAGCATAGAGAGATTTTTGAAAATAGCAAATAGCAAGAGTTTAAAAATGGAGCAGTTACAGAAATGGCAGGCCCTTTTAAATGAAGTATAGTTATGGTGACCCTAATTAATGCATAGGTTGCAGACATTTTTACTATCTAAAACTGTATTTGTGGGAGGAAGGCAGAACTGTTTTTCCAGAGGTGCATGGAACCAAGTCATTAATTCCATGATTAGAAGTAAAATGCACCATTGGATTGATTTGTGGTTTCCCACGATCATCACAAAAAGTTGTCTTCATAGGTCCAGAAAACAACATAACAGCTGTCCCTGATTTTGCTAATTTCCTTTGCTTTTCTCCTAGTAGGAGCCTTTGACTTTGACACACTTCCAGCATCTAAGAATATTTCTACAAGATAACATCAACCTTCACTGACTCTTAAAGAAAGCAGTTATTTTAAAATATCAACAAAATCAAGTCCTTTTCTTCCTTGTAACTTCCTCAAATCCTGATGAAGAATCTAGTTTCCTAAAAAAGTCTAGAAATATGATCTTTAAATATTCCTAGAATATAAGCTGGTCTATGTCTAAATGTACAAAACTAGCATGATTCTTAATTAACTGCTCCAGTAAATAGATTATCAGCACATTCTGACAAAATGTAAATTTTTTTCTTCACAAAGTCCAGGTTTATTTTTTTACTAGCAGAATTTTTTTTTTTTTTTTTTTTTTGTGTGTGACTGGTAAGGGGATTCTAACCCTTGGCTTGGTGTCACCCACACTGTGCTCAGCCAATGAGCACACCGGCCATCCCTTTACAGGATCCGAACCCACGGCCTCTGCACTCCCAGCGCCACACTCTCCCGAGTGAGCCACGGGGCCGGCCCCTAGCAGAAATTATTAATTATAAGCTATATATGAATGTATTCAATGTAGAAGTGATCATTTATCTCTGGCTTTATTGAAATTGTAAATAATTTCAAGAGGTTTACATTTTCTTTGCTCCCTCTGTAGATCACAATAGTACTTCTGGGCCTCCAAGAGAGAAGTAGACAGATTTAATCACTCTCATATATTAAGAGTTCAGCAGGAGAACTAGGCTAATTTTTCAGTCTTATGCACACACACATTTATACAACACAAAACCCCCAGCCTGAAGTAGCAAAAGTTGGCAAGTTGCACACTACAGTTCTCTGCTACCCAAGGGCGGGGTCTTTTCAATGGTGAACAGTCCCTGCATGGCCTCTGGCATTTGCTCTCCACTCTGTATGTCGGGACACCATTTCCCATAGTTGTGCCAGAGTTGCCAGCACACACCATAAGTGTTCTAGCTCCCTCGCCATCCTTGCTGTGCAGCCCGCTACCACTTTCCATGCTCTCTGGCCACCCGTCTCCATTATCTTCCTGACAGACTCAGGGACTCCAAAAAGGACAACAGGGATCAACTGCAAAGGGTAAGTCACAAAGAGCAGGAGATTAAAGTAAATTTGCTATTTAAATTCTTTCAAACCTATGGGGAAAAATGAATTTTGGAGAGCATGCTTTGATCAGTGTCAAGGTTCTACACTGAATAGACTTACAAGCCCCCAAATAGTACGGCTACTCAGCATGAAGTTATGTGAATTGTTGCTGTTGTTATTTTCAATCAATACGTAGAGACAATTTAGACAATTCAAGTCCCAAAAGCAGTTATCTCCCCATTACCACCAAATTGCCTGGAATATTTATCTTACATAAATCAAGTAATTCACAAATATTAATTTTATTTTGTGTGTAAAATGGCATTGTTAGCCAAAAATGTACATGCTATAAATTCTTTTAAAAAATCATCCCACTTTGGTGAAACTTCATATTTAGAGCTGAGAGAGTGTACAGTAATCCTTAACATATACCTCATTTGGCAGCTTGGACCTTTCAGATTTGAAAGAATTTTCAACCAATGGGGAATTATGTACATATTTTTAAATTAACATAAAAGTAATAACTAGTTATTACCATTCAAGATTTGTAAGGTTTTCTTTAAATTCTTACATCATTACTCTTTTTACCTCTTAAAATGAAAAATTACTTTCTTAAACTACTTAGGGGGAAACAAACTTCTTAGATATCTTGGGAGGCTTAAATGACTCATTATGTGGTTTTGAGGGGTGTTACTTTCATGAAAATGGTTTTAACAACATAAATATTCTGAAAGTATTAAAACATGGAAATAGTATAGCTCATCTCATAAAATATTTTTTGTTAGGAGTTTGAATAAATAATATTTTTTAAACCAAATGAGGCTCCAGCAAACTATGAAGCAGAATATGAGAATTACTGAATTCCCCAGAGACGGAAATCTAAGACATTAAACCTAAGAATTAAAAATACTGAATGAGCTGGTGTTCAGGTTGCTTAGATGTGATAGTATCTATATGTGTAAACTCTTCCTTTTCAATCATAAGCATAGTAGGAAACTTGTCCTTAAAACACATTATAAAAATCTGTGAATTTTCTCATCGAAATGAAAGAAATATCCATGCAACCCAATATAAATAATGTCTGACTATTGATTGTACCTTTGAGTTCCACTGACTTTGGGTTATTCATTAGGCTTACTAGTAAATATTTTCAGTGTTCAAAACCATAAAATTTATTTTCTAATTCACTTTAAAAAAAAGTTGAGATAATTAACTAGGGAATACCAAAAATTTGTTTTGAGTTCTTTGAAGAAAGGTATTATTTGAGAAAATGGTCACAAATGCAGCCTTAATTTCAATATATGTTTGTTAAAATTATTTTTAGATATTAAATTATAAATTCTCAAAATACAAGGGTACTTCAAAAAGTTCATGGAAAAATTCATATTATCTTTTAATTCCATTTTTTCCTAAACTTTTTGAAGTACCCCTGTACATGTATTCTAACGGCTTCATCCATTTAGACAGTGCTTTAATGTAATCAGAATTAGCATGTGCTCTAAAGTAGATATAAAAGAAATGGAAAACTCTTTCTACATATTTAATATCTTATTCTATATCTTTGAGAAACATAATGCTAAGGAACATTTAGATAATAATGACTTCAAAGAGGCATTGTGAATTTACGAAGACTTAAATATAAAGTACTTTTCTATAGATCTAAACAAAAAATCCAATTGTGAATTCACTTTAAAAACATAAACCATAGGGAAAATGGCACATCAGAAGTTTTTCCTCTTGTTTTCTGTTTATTTTTTTCCATGTATGACAACACAAATGTCAGTCCAAAAACTGTAAGTTAACAAGTTTACATCTCTATCTTGGAGTTATAATCACAGAAAAACACTAGCAAAACCAGCAACACAAGTACCACAATCTATGAATACTCAGTCTTTCATGTTTATAATGTTTTATTTCAAGTGTGTATCAATATAGAAATTAATAATATTTGGTTTCTGAAGGAAAAGGTTGAATCATTCTGCAATACTACTTAGCATAACATACACAATGGTAATTAATAATGCCATTTCTATTTAACTAAATAAATAATATACATGAAAATCCAAAATACCTGATTATTTTGCCATCCTTAAAGAACATTATATTATAAATATTAATCATAAAAGAAATTATGATTCCATAAAATAACTTTAGTCCTTGTAAGACCTTATTTATTAGTCAGAAAGCAGTTACTAAGCATTTGATAAAGTTCAGCACTCATTCATGACGAAGACCCTCTATAAGTTAGGTATAGAGGGAAAGTGTCTCAACATAATTAAAGCCATATATGACAAACCCACTGCCAATATCATCCTGAATGGGGAAAAGCTGAAAGATTTTCCTTTAAGAACAGGAACCAGACAAGGATGCCCACTCTCACCACTCCTATTCAACATAGTGTTGGAAGTACTAGCCAGAGCAATCAGAGAAGAGAAGGAAATAAACGGCATCCAGATTGGAAAAGATGAAGTCAAACTGTCCCTGTTTGCAGATGACATGATCCTATATATCGAACAGCCTAAAACCTCAACAAAAAAACTGTTGGAATTGATAAATGATTTCAGCACAGTAGCAGGATACAAAATCAACACACAAAAATCAGTAGCATTTCTTTTCTCCAATAGTGAACATGCAGAACGAGAAATCAAGAAAGCCTGCCCATTTACAATAGCCACCAAAAAAATAAAATACTTAGGAATTGAGTTAACCAAGAATGTGAAAAACCTCTATAATGAGAACTACAAACCACTGCTGAGAGAAATTAGAGAGGATACAGGAAGATGGAAAGATATCCCATGCTCTTGGATTGGAAGAATCAACATAGTGAAAATGTCCATACTACCCAAAGTGATATACAAATTCAATGCAATCCCCATCAAAATTCCAAAGACATTTTTCTCAGAAATGGAAAGAACTCTCTAGACATTTATATGGAATAATAAAAGACCACACATAGCCAAAGCAATGCTGAGCAAAAAAAAATAAAGCTGGAGGCATAACACTACCTGACTTTAAGCTATACTACAAAGCTATAATAACCAAAACAGTACGGTACTGGCATAAAAACAGACACACTGACCAATGGAATAGGATAGAGAATCCAGAAATCAACCCACACACTTACTGCCATCTGAACTTTGACAAAGGCACCAAGCCTATTCACTGCGGAAGGGACTGCCTCTTCAGCAAATGGTGCTGGGATAACTGGATATCCATATGCAGGAGAATGAAACTAGATCCATACCTCTCACCGTATACTAAAATCAACTCAAAATGGATTAAGGCTTTAAATATACACCCTGAAACAATAAAACTTCTTAAAGAAAACATAGGAGAAACACTTCAGGAAATAGGACTGGACACAGACTTCATGAATACGACCCCAAAAGCACGGGCAACCAAAGGAAAAATAAACAAATGGGATTATATCAAACTAAAAAGCTTCTGCACAGCAAAAGAAACAATTAACAGAGTTAAAAGACAACCAACAGAGTGGGAGAAAATATTTGCAAAATATACATCTGACAAAGGATTAATATCCAGAATATATAAGGAACTCAAACAACTTTACAAGAAAAAAACAAGCAACCCAATTAAAAAATGGGCAAAAGAGCTAAGTAGGCATCTCTCTAAGGAAGATATACAAATGGCCAACAGACATATGAAAAAATGCTCAACATCACTCAGCATCCGGGAAATGCAAATCAAAACCACACTGAGATACCATCTAACCCCAGTTAGGATGGCTAAAATCCAAAAGACTCTGAACGATAAATGCTGGCGAGGTTGCGGAGAAAAAGGAACTCTCATACATTGTTGGTGGGACTGCAAATTGGTGCAGCCTCTATGGAAAATGGTATGGAGGTTCCTCAAACAATTGCAGATAGATCTACCATACGACCCAGCTATCCCACTGTTGGGAATATACCCAGAGGAATGGAAATCATCAAGTCGAAGGTATACCTGTTCCCCAATGTTCATCGCAGCACTCTTTACAATAGCCAAGAGTTGGAACCAGCTCAAATGTCCATCATCAGATGAGTGGATACGGAAAATGTGGTGCATCTACACAATGGAATACTACTCAGCTATAAAAACGAATGAAATACTGCCATTTGCAACAGCATGGATGGACCTCGAGAGAATTATATTAAGTGAAACAAGTCAGGCACAGAAAGATAAATACCACATGTTCTTACTTATTGGTGGGAGCTAAAAATTAATATATAAATTCACACACACACACACACACACACACACACACACACACACACAAAACCGGGGGGGGGGGGAAGAAGATATAACAACCACAATTACTTGAAGTTGATACGACAAGCAAACAGAAAGGACATTGTTGGGGGCTGGGGGGAGGGAGGGAGGTTTTGGTGATGGGGAAACAATAATCAATCACAACGTATATCGACAAAATAAAGTTTAAAAAAAAAAAAGAATGAAAGAAATGTATGTAACAGATAAAAAAAAAAAAGAAAGCAGTTACTGAGTACTTCCTCTAACTGAACTTTAATGCCAAATAATTATATTAAACCTATTTAAATATACATATGGGATAGATAAAAAAAAAATGCAAGAAAATGTCTTATTCCCTCAGATGTTCTTTGATGATGTTAAATTCAGTAAAATGCCAAAAATGTATATTTTATGAGATGTTGGCTTAATAATAAAATGCTGTAATTTTTAGTAGATGGCTTCCATTGGTAATGATGTGAATAATTGCGGCAATTATTTAGTTAATTCAAACATACAGTTACCTGTTTATTTCAAGTAAAAGTATTTAAGGGCTTTATTTTCCCTACTAACTTCATGTGTTGACACAAATTAAAAATAATGAGTATCCAAAACAGTGCCCACACTCAAGCTAGACCTACAAATATCATAGTTGAACTCCGGCGCTTAAATTTCAAAAATAGAGTAAAAATGCTTGATGGATGAGAGCAGCAAATCAAACTAGAGGACAGAAAATATCAGTGAGGGAGTTCAGTTCTTGCTCATACCAGAGAGGCCTCTGTCTTCCACCCAGTCAAAAAAAATTTAAAAATAAATAAATAAAGACAGCACCGAAATACAAGTATCTTTGAATATTTACCAAAGCTGAATTTTCACTGGTAGTAACAATATTCTATGTGTCTCAGTTATTGCCCAGATGAACAACTATAAAAGTTTCTTTTGCCAGCATGATGTGACTATAACATAATAAATGGCTAAGACACATTTTTGTTATGTTTTAATTCTCTCAGATCATGGCTACTGTAGTCAGTGTCCACTGAGAAAGGTCAAGAACTCGTGTTTCAAAGGAAAGATTCTGGACTTCTGAATATCATGTTCCATTTTTCTTCACTGCGAAGGAAAGGATGATGACAGATAAAAGCAGTGCTTAGGACAGTTATGACAATAGAAAAAGCAGTTAAAATCCAATGACTACTTAAGTTGTGTAAAATAGACAAATCATTTCCACATTCTGAGACTTAATTTTCATATGTATAAAAGGAAAAGAAGAATAACGATATTAACCATTGGAATTTTTGTGAGAATTCAGAAGAAATAGGTAAAACTCCCTAGAATATCAAATTAAATTTAAAACTTTTGCAATGAATGACTATGAAATTGGATTAACAAGCTGTTCTATAAGATGAATGTATATAACAAAAAGAGTAAAACACAATAGTATCTTTCTCCTTCTATAAAGTTTCAATGCCATATTAAAATTATTACAAAACAAGGGTATTTAGCAAATTCATGTCTGTCATGAGCTTCTAACTTAATAAATTTCTACTGTGTTTTTTCCAGGACATAGTTGTTGCTATGCTTGTCTTACATGTATTTGGAACACTAATAGGTGAGTGGTAAACATTACACAGCTATATAACACATGTTGATAACACAAAAGCTCAAATTATCTTGGCGCTTTAGAATCACAAAGAAAATAGTGCGTGACCATTGCATACCAATAATCATCCTATCATGTAAAGGACAACCATCATTACTATCAGAAAGTCTTCATCACTCACATCCAGAAGTTTAATTTAACTGGTAAGACCTTTATGGCCAACTCTGCAGAAGTTTCTCCCAAAATTCTCATTGAGCAATCACGTATATTTTTATTGTTTCAAACAGATCTATTAAGTGGAAAATTATCCAACTTATACCTTTACTTTAACTCCAGCTTCTCTCCAGTTCCCTAATCTCATATTTCTAATAGCCTTATACACATCTCCATGGTGCTATATAATTTTAAAAAGAGACACGGAGGGGTGGGAAAGAGAAAAGGTGACAGAGTGAATGGTAAAGTCTTTAGAAAGGCAGTCTTGAAAGACATAAAGAGAACAGGGTAAAACCTAGCCAGGCCTTAGAAACACCTCTGTATGTTAGGAGGAGTGAGCAGAGTCGTCCTAAGTAAGAAGGCACAATATAATCAGATTGGTATAATTTGAAATGTTTTCATTTTTCTGGCATGAGATAATCACAAATTTCAGTAATATATGGGTTACAACCATCCATGAGATTTACATTTGGGAGTCTTCTCATCGAAATTAAGCAAAAGATAATAGTAAAATTTTAAATTCACCAATTCAAAACCTAAGTCCATCATATCCACCTTTATCCCCCAAAACTGAGAAGTAACCAGCTGCTTATTCCCTTACATCCATCAACAAAGCACATTTTTCTTTGTCAACTACATTCAGAATTTGAGAATTGTGTTTCACTTCAGTCATCAGATAAAACCATTTAACTGCAATAAAGCCATAGATTCCATCTCTTTAACAGTGGCCCTAGTATCCAGCTTCATTTGACTTGGAGAAATGAAAAGCTCACAAATATGAAATCTGAAAGTTCCACATTCTGGAGCCATCATCTAGGTAAGCTTGGGCAAGAAACTTAACCTCAATTCACTTATCAACAAAATTAAAATTAGATAATAAGTTATAAATTCCTATCAGGATGTTTGCAATGATCAAATTACAAAGCATGTGAAAAAGCACTTTGTGAACTGGAAAGCACTATGCATTTTCAAAGTGTAGTTTAGTTTTCATTCCTGGCAATGGTTTTGTTATTATTTTTATTGCCTTTGCTACAACCTAATACATGTTTCCCTTACTATCCCAATAAATTCAATGACCTCCCATCTAGTCCTTGCACTTCTGTCTCTCACTGATCCCAATTTACTCTGCAGATATTTTCCCATAGTTCTGATCAAGCCAAAATGTCCCTGGATCAGGGTCAAACTCTCTCAAAGATTCCAAAGTTCTAATGGGATTCAATACATAATATCCAGTCTATCATTAGAGGCCTTCCACCATATGCTCATGATCTACCTTTTAATGTCACTAACTCACTCTAATACATTATAACCTTCAAAAAGAACCACATGGCCTAAACAGAAGCCTCTACCCACTAGGTTCACAATATCCCTCCTTTTATAATTCCTACTCTCCTTTCAGATGAATCACATATCATACTTATCATGAACACATCTGGAATAATTCCACCCAGATGAGAAATTACTCTTTTTTGAAATTCAGTATCATACTATAACCCTCCCAGGGAACATCCATGCTCTGCCTAGTGTTTTGTTTCTGGAGTTTTCCCATACACTCTGCAGGAGCATACACTGCTTTAATCCATGGGCTGTGTGTCAATCATTTTTCAATTTCCCCGCAGTAACTGGTATAGTCACCTGCATGTGATAGATGTTCAAAAAATATTTGTTCAGTTTAATTGCATAGATCTTCTGTTCCTAATCTCAGAAGATAGTTTCACCAGGTGAGGTTTTTTATTATCCTGTTCCAGAGTGAGTTTCTAACAACGGTTCTCAACCCAAATCTGAGACAGACTGACCTGGGGAGATTTTTCATTCACATTTAGATTATATTGTGAACATACTGAAACAGTTTCTGGAAGAGGTGGTATTTTGAGAAAAGCTCTCCAGGTGATTCTCATGCACACCTCCACTTGAAACCACTGCTGTAAATGGCCCACAATATAAATTTCTGGCAATCAGTAAGATAATTTCAACACATTTTGCTCTTGATTACAGAAAGAGGTTAAGGTTTTCTGTTTCATAGGATAGAGATGTCATTTAAGGTCATTACTGAGCTATGCAAAATATTCTTCAATGTAAGCAAAGGGAAAACTCTTTTGAAGATGGATCAAAAATCTTCTGGGATGCAGACAATAAGATTACCTGGTCACAAATATGTTCATCAATGAAACATTTTATCCAGTAACTTAGTGGTCAAAAAAGGTTACCATGAATAGGAGAAAGAGGTCAGGCTTTGTCTTTTCTTCCACTGGAAACTTTAATACATTTCTCATGAATATTATAGTATAAATAAGCTGTATTTTTTCAGACTAATTTTTACAAAGTTAAAAAGTGTAAAATAGTCAAAGAACACTATAAGATAATAACAAAAATGACCAAAACAATGCTGAGGAACTTCAGAATTGAATGACTGAATATCTTTTTGACACAAATGTGAGTCTCTCAATCTGGTAATAAGAACTTTGCCTTCTCTCATCAGGAGACTGTTCTTTGACTGAAAGCACCTTTACAAGAAATCATTCTTGAATGTTTTAAATATAACAGAAACAGAAAGATTTTCATTTTAAGGACAAAAATTAAGAACACCTGGAGATGCTAACAGGAACTTGAATCAAAATCATCAGCAGTAAGGCAAGTATTATACTAATTTGTATAAAGAATAAGGTGCAATTAAATGTTTCCCCTTCGTTATTGCTCAACTTTAAAACAAGAACTAGACTTGTATATACAGAAAACAGAGATGGAATTTACATAAGATTTAGGTGTTTTTGTCTTATGGACTAATAGAAGTGCAACATTTATTAATTAAATAAATGAGAAAAAAATTAGATATGATTTCTATAAAAAGAAATTGGAAACTTGAGACAAATGGGTGGCCACAAGCCTTTTTAACTATTGCCACTAGATTCACACCTAACTTCAAGCCTTTATCCTTGGAATACAGAATTGCACTCATCTGATTATCCTATGCTTTTCAGAACCAACCAGATTTTCTGAATTTATTTTTAAGGAAATAACAGATCCTGATTCAGTAACGACACCACATGCTCTACTAACTGTTAATCAAACTACTATTACTAATATGTGTAGCTATGGCCAAAGACTTTCTAGATAGAATCTTTTGTAATGATGTTACTTATTCTGCATTGAGTATTGCTCTTTTCCAGAGTTTGTAAATTCTCTGCTTGCTTATTTAATTATCTATTCTCAATCCCACCAGCAAAGAAATATGAATTGTGTATTCAAATTGAATACAAATTGAGCTCTCTAGCAACATTATGGAATTGGAGAGTTAGTGTGTCAAACTGGCTAATTTACAATATTGATCTGTCTAGACATTAGGTTGACACTTTCTTTTCTTAATATATTTTCAGAACTCATGATAAAATTTTTGAGAATAAAGAAATACATTTAGAAAAGGAAGCAAAACGTGCATTTCATCCCACCATCCAGAGATAATCTTTCTGATGGTTGGTGTATCTTTTCTATTTGCATATTTGAAGAAAATATTACAAATACAGTGTGTAAAGCTGCCCTGTCCAATATGGTAGACATTAGCTACATACAGCCATTAAGTACTACCTGAAATTTGTCTAGAATGAATTAAATTTTGCTAAAAGTATGTAGAATAAATACTGTATTGCAAAGGCTCAGTATTCAAATACACAGAAATTAAACAGCATGCTTCTGAGAGATCAATAGGTCAAAGAAGAAATAAAATAGAAAACAAAAAAATTCCTTGAAGCAAGTGAAAATACAAGCACAACTTATGAAAACCTATAGGATACTACAAAAGCAGTACTAAGAGGAAAATTTATTGCAATAAATGCTTACATTAAAAGAATAGAAAGACTTCAAATAAACAACCTAACATTATCCTCAAAGAACTAGAAAAGCAAGAACAATCCAATCCCAAAATTAGTAGATGGAAATAAACAATTAAGATCGGGGCAGAACTAAATGCAATAGAGAGCAAAAAAATAATACAAATGATCAATGAAACAAAAAGTGGTTTTTTTGAGAAGATAAACAATGTAGACAAACCAGTAACTAGACTACCTAAAAAAAGATGAGAGAAGACCCAAATAACAAAAATCAAAAATGAAAAAGGAGACATCACAACTGATACCACAGATATAAAAGAATCATTAGAGGCTATTATGAACAACTATATGTCAACACATTTGAAAATCTAGAGGAAGTGGATAAATTTCTGGACACATACAAACTACCAAGTCTAAACCAAGAAGAAATAGAAAACCTGAACAGACCAAAAACAAGCAACTAGATTGAAGCAGTAACCAGCAGACTTCCAACAAACAAAACCCTAGGACCAGATGGCTTCACTGCTGAATTCTACCAAACCTTTAAATAAAAATTAACACCAATCCTTTTCAAACTTTTCCAAAAAAATGAAACAGAGGCCATTCTCCCAAACTTAGTCTATGAGGCCAGCATCACCCTGATACCAAAATCAGACAAAAAGATCCAAAAAAAAGAAAACTACAGGCTAATATCCTTGATGAACACAGATGCAAAAATTCTCAACAAAATATTAGCAAACAATACAACAACACATCAAAAAGATTATACCATTATATACCTCCAAGTGAGATACATTCCAGGGATGCAAAGATGGTTCAATATATACAAATCAATAAATGTGATACACCACATCAACAAAATCAAGGACAAAAACCATATGATTATCTCAAAAAATGCAGAAAAGCATTTGACAAAATTCAACATCTCTTCATGATAAAGACTCAACAAATTAGGTATAGAAAGAAAGTATCTCAACACAAAAAAAGCCAAGTATGACAAACCCACCAGCAACATCATCCTGAGTAGGGAAAAGCTTAAAACTTTTCATTTAAGAAGAGGGACAAGACAAAGATGCCCACTCTCACCACTCCTATTTAACATAGTTTTGGAAGTGCTAACCAGAGCAATGAGAAAAGAGAAAAGAATAAAGGGCATCCAAATTGGAAAAGACAAGGTAAAATTTTCCCTGTTTGCAGATGACATTATCCTGTATAAAGAAAAAGCTAAGAAATCTACCAAAAAAACTCCTAGAGCTGATAAATGAATTCAGCAAAGTTGCAGGATACAAAATCAATACACAAAAATTAGTAGCATTTTGTACACCAACAATGAACTAGCAGAAAGAGAAATGAAGAGAGCAAGCCCATTTATAATAGCTGCCAAAAGAATAAAATACCTAGGGACAGATTTAACCACAGAGGTGAAAGATCTCTAAAATGAGAACTACAAAACACTGCTGAAAGGAATTAAGGAGGACACAAAAAGATGGAAAGACATCCCATGATCATGGATTGGAAGAATTAACATTGTGAAAATGTCCATACTACCCAAAGCGATCTACAGATTCAGTGCAATCCCCATCAAAATACCAATGACATTCTTCACAGAAACGGAAAAAACAATCCTAATATTCATATGGAACAACAAAAGACCCCAAATAGACAAATCAACCCTGAGCCAAAAAAATAAAGCCAGAGGCATTGTACTACCTGACTTCAAACTATACTACAAAGCTATAGTAACCAAAACAGCATGGTACTGGCATAAAAGCAGTCAGTCAGACCAATGGAACAGAATAGAGAATCCAGAAATTAACCCACATACTTATAGCCAACTAATCTTCGACAAAGGAACCAAGAGCATACCTCTTCAGCAAATGGTGCTAGGAAAACTGGACATCTGTGTATAGAAGATTGAAAGTAGACCCATACATCTTGCCATATACCAAAACCAACTCAAAATGAATTAAAGACTTAAATATAAGGCCTGAAGCTACAAACCTCCTAGAAGAAAACAAAGGGGAAACACTTTACGATGTAGGACTGGGCCAAGACTTTAGAAATAAGACCTCAAAAGCATAAGCAACAAAAGAAAAAATAGATAAATGGAATTATATCAAACCAAAATGCTTCTGTACAGCAAAAGAAAAAAGAAAAAAAAATCACAGAGTGAAAAGACAACCTACAAAATAGAAGAAAACACTTGAAAATTATACGTCCAACAAAGGATTAATATCCAGAATATACAAGGAACTAAAACACTTTGTAAAAAACTCAAATAATCTACTTTAAATGGGCAAAGGAAATAAACAGACATTTCTCAAAAGCAAATGGCCAACAAGTATATGAAAAAATGCTGAACAACACCAATCATCAGGGAAATGCAAATCAAAAACCATGTTGAGATATCATCTCATCCCAGTTAGACTGGCTATTATCAGAAAGACAGAGAATAACAAATGCTGGCAAGGATGTGGATAAAGGGGAACTCTTATACACTGTTGATAGAACTCTAAATTAGAACAGCCATTATGGAAAACAGTATGGAGGTTCCTCAAACAACTGCAGATAGAACTGCCAATCCAGAAATCCCACTACTGCATATATACCCAAAGGAATGGAAATCATCATGTTGAAGTGACACCTGCACTCCCATGTTTTTCACAGCTCTATTTACAATACCCAAGATATGGGACCAACAAAAATGTCTGTTGATGGATAACTGGATAAGGAAAATGTGGTACATATACATAATAGAATACTATTCAGCCATAACAAGAATGAAATTCTGCCATTCACAGTAGCATCATGGATGAGCGTGTAGAAATTACGTTAAGTGGAATAAGCCAGACACAGGAAAAGAAATTCTGCATGTCTTCATTCACAAGTGTGAGCTAATAAATAAATAAATTAATTAATTAGTTAGTTAGTTAGTTAATTAATTAATTAATTAAATGAAGGAGAGAAATGAAGAAAGAAACAAAGAAAGAAAGAACAGAAGAGAAGGATTACAATGATATATTGAACTTTAGGAAGGAGAAAACAGAACTGTGGTTACTGGAGGTGGTAAAGGGGGAGAGGGAAGGGTGTTAGCAAGAAATTGGTTAATAGACACACAAAAAATTATGTTTGTTATGATCAACATGCTAATTAACCTGATTTGATCTTCACACATTGCACACAGTATTGATATTCAACTTTGTACTGCACAAATATGTGTAATCAATTATGCTTCAATAAAAATGAATTAAACATATCTCATTAATAACTTTGATATTAAACATGTTTAAATAATGGTACTTCAGATATATCAATTTAAGTCAAATATAATATTTAAATTAATTTCATCTGATTATATTTACATTTTTTAATTTGGCTATAGTACTGGTAATAAAGTACTCTGAATTTTTCACCTGGCATTTTATTAAAAGTGTATCCCCAAATAATTAAGCATTCCTAGAAAGCAATGTGACTAATAGGTACGGAACATTCCTCTTACAAACGTTCCACAATTTAGCTTGGACATGTTGTTCTATCATAAATAACTGAGTTGGACATTTTTTGCATAAGCCATTTTTTAAAAAAAATTTTTATTGAATCACAACTGATTATACATGATTTTGGGGTTCAACGTTGAGATATGTTGACCAAATCAGTATTACCAGCATATATATTGTTACAAATCGCACTTATTCTTTATGCCCCTTGTCCAATCTCTGCTGATTCCCCACCCTCCTCCCCCCTCTAATTACACTAGATTTCTTCTCTCCTTCTGAAAGAATAGTGGTTACTCTGTTGATTTGTTGCCTAGATGATCTGTCCAATGCTGAGAGGTGTGATCAGGTCCCCCAATATTATCATAGAGCAGCTGCTTCCTCTGTCACTCTGGAATTGGCTTTGTGGAGAGAGACATCCTCTTCTTTATCTCTGCTGGTGACTCTCCTTGTGTCGATGCACTCCAGTGGCTGGCAGACCATCTGTGTGGTGGTTGTGGTGCCTAGCCACTTTCGTGGCAGCCATGGTTATTGTGGTGACTGTGGTGGACCACCCAGTTGGAGGTGATGTTTTTGGCATATTCCTTGGTGCTGGCAGTGTGCCTGGTTGTGGGAGGGGAGTCCAGTCCCTGGTTCCACGCCTTGGGTCCCCAGGCGGGCCTCAAGGCACTGGCACAGTGTGCCTGGTTGTGAGAAGGGGATCTGATCCCTTGCTCCATGCCTCATGTCCCAGGGCAGACCCGAGGCACTGACAGTTATGTCTGAGCCTGGCAGTGTGTCTGAGCCAGAACTAATTTTTTCTCTTTTGCTTACTTTTAAAGTGGGAGAACTTCCTGTTGGAACCAGTACTTGAGCTGTGTGGTTGAGCTAAATTGCTGCTTTGCTGCTGCTTCCCTAGGGAAGGCTTTTTGTGGTACAGGTTATAATGGTTGACTTTATAGGGAATTCCAGCTCTCCAGAGACCCGGTGCACCTGGGTTGTATAGTAACTCTGATCTGGGCCTGAATCTTTTCATCAAACTGCATCCCATGCAATTCTATATTCCTGACCAGTCCCCTCTGAGTGGCCCTACACTGATTGGGATGCAGATCAGCTGTCCTTGCTGTGCTCCAGCATTCACCTGGTGTGCCCATCTCCCTCACAGCCCATGCTGCAAACACTTCCCTGGGATGGGCTGTGCTCCAGTCCCTTGCAATGACTCACCGGCCTCTGAATGGCTCCCTTTTCTCAGTTGTTCTGGCTCCTCGATCCTGCATGGGTCCACAGGAACCGTATTAGTGGTCTTGCTGGCCTGGGGGCCACCACAGCCCTCTTCTCCACTGCTGCCTCCAAGCAACTCCATGTGAAGGGCAAAGTTGTGGCTTTTGCCGGCTCCTGCTTCATGCACTCTGCAGTTCCAGCCTTAAAGCGGCTGCAGCATGAAATGGTTGGAGCAGTTTTTTCTTTCTCTCATCATGGCTTTTCCCACCTTCATGCACTCCGTAGGTCTCTCCTCCTCTTCCCCTAAGCTCTAGCAGCACCAGCTTGGCTGTTGTTCTTTTTTATATAGTTGTAAATTGGTTAATTTGTGGGAGAGAGTGATGCTGGGGACTGTCTATTCTGCCATCTTGACAGAAGCCTGCATGAGCCTTTTTTTTTTTTCCAGGCTCCTGATAATTATCTTAGAATAGATTCTTAGAAGTGAAATCACTAGACGAAAGTCATAGGGGTATTTTTAAGAATATTAATATGTGTAACTAAATTGGTTTCCAAAAATTTATACCCAACTATAATTCCTTAAGAATATGAAAATAGCTACCTCAATTCACCCTGAGCAGCATTGGGTAATATATTTTAAAATACTTGCCAGTTTGTTTTAAAAAGTTATTTGGTTTAAATTGTTAAAATTGGTTTACATGCTCTTTGTTATATATAAAACCATACATTTTAATTTCTATTTTGTTTTTTGTTGATTACCAGTAAACTTGATTTTTTTTGTCATATTAATTCACCATTTGTGGTTTTTTTTTGATAAATTGCTAGTCTTTGACCCTTAGTAATTGAGTGTGGGCATTTTCTTATTGTACTAGAACCCTTGATACATCAAAGAAATTTTATTTTCCTATCTATGTTGCAATTTATTTTCTAAACTCTTTTGTCTTTTAATTGCACTACATTTTTACTTGTAAAGCTTTATATATTTAAGTCTATGCTCTTCACCAAATGGACAATAAACCCCAAAGCTATTCGACCTGATTGGTCGTCAGGGATATGCAAAGTGAGATATGCCGACTGAGTTACCCACAAGAATGGCTGAAACTTAAAATTTGGATACAGATATTGAGAGGGATATGGAAGAACTGAAACTCTCACACAGTGCTGGATTAAGTTTCACCACATACAGCCAAAAGATATACTCAGATATATTCATGTATCACTGATGATAATAAACAAAACTGGAAACAAACAAACAAAAATCCGTCAATTGTAGAATGAATATATATAGTGCAGCTTATTCATACAGTGGAATGTACTAAAGCAATTGAAATGAACAAATCACCTGTAACAACATGAATGAATATCACAAACTTAATGTCAGACATAAAAGAGTACTTATGATATGATTCCATTTATATAAAATTCAAAACTAGGCAACAATAAACTAAGGAAATAGAAGTCAGGAAAGTGGTATCTTTGGGGAAGGAAGGATAGGGACTGGAAGACGGAAGACAATGGCTTCTGAAGTGCTGGGAAAGCTGTTTCTTGACGTGGGTACGCACTACATGGTATATTCAATTTGTGAAAATTCATTTGCCGTATATTTATGATTTAAGCAATTTGCTATATTACATTGTTAATGATTTACAAAGTTTATTTTCAAAATGACCCTGTAGTTCCATCTCCGACTATGTTTACAAGGTCTTTTAAATTCAGAGATTAATTCATAGTCTTCTATTTTCTTTTCTTTGCGTTTTCCCATTTATGTGAAAATTATTTTGGTCAATGATGTGAGTTTTAATTATTAAGTTAGTTTGAATCTCATACATAAGTTATTTCAAATAATATGAAAGGCTACATTGGTTATTTCCTCATTTATCATGCTTCCTAATCTAATTCAAAAGTAGAAACTTGGTTGCCCTCAAACAAACAGCCCACCTCTCTGAAGTTCTCAACCTGAATTGCAACAGAATGTTGGATTCAGAGAGCTACAGATTTTTATACTAAATCATCTGTGCAGGCCACATTAAAACATTTTCAGATAACTTCAGTTCTTTTTCTGTGACTATTCACTATTGTTGAATGAGGGTTAACTGCAGATATGGCACTAGATGTGGCTGTAGATATGAAATATAGATGTGGCACTATAGATATGAAATATAGATGTGGCACTATAGGTATGAAATATGGATGTGGCACTGTAGATATGAAATGATTTATTTTGGAAAGGTGGACTTTCAACCCAAATCTTTTTGACAGACATTTATAAATCCTCAACTCCACCTATCGGCCCTCATTCCAGAGCTTGCTAGAATATTTTGTCCTAGTCTCAACAGTCCTTTCTCTTTTAAGTTACCTTTCTTCCTTAAGTCTTTTTTCTCTTAAGTTCCCTTTCTAGAATTCAGGCTATCTTTAGTTCTGATTTCTTCTTTCTTTCCCTAGGCTGCATTGTAAAAAAATATTTTCTACTTCTAGGCTGCTCACTTTACTATTCTTTTCTTTCAGTATCGGTTTACTTTTTAAAAAATCATTCCTAGTATTTTGTGGTATAAATTATGACACTGTTGCAAAATAAATTTAGCCTAGTAACAAATATTTACACTCTTTTAATAAACATCTTCATTTATTCCATCTTATTGCCTCCTGAAAACTATAAATAATTACAGAATTAACTTTAGGAAAATCATTCATTTGTGCTAGTGAAAATGATATCATCAGTTCATTGCCTATTTCTCACACATGCAGGAGTTGGTCATTGACTGGATATGCTAGATGACAGCAATAAGGGGTCAATACGATTATGATCTTTCAAGTCTGCAAGTTTGAGATTATAGTAATGCCTAGGGCTTACGTTCAAGGGGTACAAATCAGCAGAGCCAAAGTAAATATAAAAATATGAAGATAACTTTTTTCTACCCATCTGCTGATAACTAGTCACTGCTCAGAGCCTCTTGTGGGCCTTCCCACTACCCCAGCTTTCAAGCAGTTTCCCTCGACTCTTCAGGCCACCCCATAATTCAGCAGTTAAAAGGTAGAACCTGGCAAAGAAAAGGTTTGTACAGATCCTCCCATTGTACAGATCTCATCTGTTTTGATGGTTGATAAACGTTTTGAATATTGCCCCTGTTAATCCCCCAATGGAACAAAACCTGAGAGAGGAAAAGCAGATATAGGTGTGAAATTAATGATGGACATAATGAATTGGACATACTGAAGTATGCTCAATTTCCTCTTTGTAAAATAGTTAACTCTAAGGGCCCCTCGAGCCCCAATGAATCTAATATTATACCAAAATTAGAAATTAATTTATACTCCAAATTTAATGACATTCTAATATAGACAAAAGAATTTAAATAGTAAGGTGATCAAAAAATCAAAATTTATACTATACATGTATTTGCTGACTTGAATTTGTTAATTCTGCTATTGAGTTGGTGAAAGTTATCAGTATTTTGACATAGAATAAAGCAGAATAAAGTAATTAATGTGAATAATAAGAAGGTCATAGACACATGAGTGTAAAATCTCAGATGCCTGCAAATGGTAAGAAAGAGACTGAGGAAATGACAGCTGAATTCATTGCTTACTACCTTATGTTTCATTAGAGAAATAAAATCTCTAATATTATTCAAGATAATTTCATAATTTCAAATAAAGAGTGAGAATGAGAAGATAAATAAGTATTGATAGAGGATCGAGTGATCATTAGAAAGAACTACTTCAAATATCCTCTTTGGTAATATTAAATTAACACGGCAAGAAACTACTACACAAAAGGCATTGCAATCAACAATGTGAGGACTAATACAACAAAACACAGTCCTTGACCTCAGGGAGTTTGCAATTACTATGAAAGATAAAGCAGAAACAAATAACTTCAATATAAGTCATAATGTATTAGATGCGCTAATAAACATTCCTAGTTGGTAAAGTGAACACACAGGAGAGGGGGATTAAATTAACAGAGATGTATGAGGAAAACTTTCACACAACTGCTAGCACTTAAACTGGACCTGGACAGAAAACCAATAGGCAAAAATGAACTCAGAAAGACTTTCCAAGTGATGAGGCTGCTGTCTAAGCCAATATAAGGTGATGGAAGAGGACAGGACAAAGTCTGAAACTGCATAGTTGAAACTGGCTAGAGTACCACTTCTCAAAAATCTATTCTCCAAATGTGTCTTAGCAAAGGGCCAGCATGAAGTGCTTATATAATTTTTTTAAAAAATATTATTGAAAATGAGAAAAAGCTTTTTCCCTGGAACATATATCTGAAAGAATTCAAAATCATTTGAGGCAGGCCAAAGGATATAAAAAACACATCAAATAAAATTAATACATTGTTGAATAAATATTGAAGTTTTTAGTTAAGTCACAGCATCTGACAAGCTGTTAATAAGTGCTCGAAAACAATTCTTATAAAATTAATTAATAGAATCTCTGTTGAGTCTTAAATAAATGAAGACGTACAGAAACTAAAAATTGATTACCACTTTAAGTACATAATACATAATTAAATCAGTCTTTCTTGAGGGCAAGAACTAAAGATTGAACAGAAAGGGGACAAAAAACCTCCTAAGCTGCATTTGAGAAACACATTACCTAAATTTTCAGTAGGTGGATGAAAAAATAGTGAGTAATAAGTAGATTACGAAATTCCATTCATCAACATTTTAAAAAGTCTCAAACAATTGATAGGTAATGGAACAAGGAAAAGAGGCTGAATCTTGTCTGTTGAATACACGTTTAGGACATTCAAGGTTAAATGCAAACAAATAGTGGGCTATTGTAAGGAGGAAGATTAGCTAGAGTAAGTGAGAAAATTTAAAATAAATGAGAAAAATATAAAAGGTTTACAAATGCTCCCCCTAAATGAGTTCTAATGTGTTAGACACATCACAAGTAAATTCTAAAGCACCAGGTCGAGAAGCACTTGGTAATGATGATGCATAAACCCAGAATGAAAACATAAAATGCATTTATCAAATACTATTTTCAAAGGCAACATATTAGAAGATGATCGCATATGTATGGCATTTCACAGATAAATGAAGTTTGCTCTTAGTTATAATAAGTATCACTATGTGAAATGAGTACCTTTGATAAAATGCAGAATGGTAACAATGAAACTTTACTCTCCACGTTCAACAGACTTCACAAGGCAGGATTTTGATTGGCAGTTCGCTAGCTCAGCCTTTTCAGCAAATCATCATTTTCCTGATAGACAGCTATCTACTTGGTGGCCCACTTACAATCAGTCTCATATTAGAGTCACATGGTTTTCATGCAGAGCTGTTCCATTAATGCTCCCTGAATTTTAAATTAAGCTACAAATTCAGCAGAAGCAACTTCAAGCAATTGAAGCTTTTCAACGATATCACCACTGATTGCTTGGTAACCCAGACAAGTCAGTTTCTCAGCACTTTAGCTTTTCAATTGTTGAAATGAAGTTTAAATATTCTTCCTTCACATCCCTCAAAGAAATGGTGGGAATTATGGGAATGATTTTAGTAAAGTGGTTTAACTTGTTGAAAATTAAGTAGATTTAAACTGCTTATTCATACCTACGTCAAAGCAATGTCTCTGCACTCAGACCACTGTCAATATGTTTAAATAAAAAGGACAGATGACTATATCTCTTCTATTATGGATTAACTCAGGGTACCTAATTTAATATCAACTAATTACTTGTTCAAAAGCATTACCAAATTTTTGTGTGCTTCATAGATTCATGAGATGCTCCTTGAAAAATTAATTTCAAGTTGATGAATTGAGTCTAAAATACTCCCAGAATTCTGATGCAAGATCACATCACTTTCTGAAGTTCCCAATCTGTGAATATTTTTATTACCACAATTAACTGAAGTGCCCTAGCTGGTAAAACAAAATGCAACTATAAGCAGCTAATAATGTCAAGTGTTTTCCACTTTAATTTTTGACTGACATCTTCTATTCAGATTGAAAGAGCATATTACTTTATTGGTTTTCTATGGTTAAATTTATAAACAAAATAACTGACCAGTTTTTTTCCATTTTATATGGGGACAATTCTAAACTTTTATTAAATACAGATAAAACATTCCATCAGATATAAAATTACTTATGATGGATATTATATGGGTTATATTAAAGTGTACCTTGAGCTGTTCAATATGGTAGCCACTAGCCACAAGTGTTACAGGGCACTTGAAATGTAGCTAGTCTGAATTGAGATGTGCTGTAAGCATAAAATACACACCAGATTTCAAAGACATATATAAAATTTCTCCTTAGTAATTTTATATTGATTCTATATTAAAATGATAAGATGATTTTTGGATGCACAAAATTAAATAAAATATTACATTAATTTCACTGATTTATTTTTCTTTCTCATGTTACTACTAGAAAATTTAAATTTATGTTTTTTATTGAAAATTGCTAGTCTAGACTGTCAAAAAAAAAAAAAAGGGAGATCCACTGAGCAAATAATGTTTTCTAAGAAGAAGAATCAAAAGTTCTGGCTCTACATATACAATAAAAAATGATACATATACAGAATTTTCAACAAATATTAAATATGACAGGAAGACAAGCATAATGAACAGGAAGCAGTCTCTGTTAATCACAACTGTATCATGAATATATATTGAGTGTTACATCATATTCACTCTGATTTAAGGAAAGGACATCTACACTGGGAAATTATTTCAGATAAAAATACATGTTAATAGTTTCATAACAATGTTTTTATAAAACATGTAACCACAGACTGTATATCAACTTATATAATAATCAATACAGTGATTATTATTATCGAATTATAAAATTAGTATCTGAACTTCATAAAGTGTTTATGCATTACTTTTTATTGAAGACTAATGTGACTTTCAAATTGTATAAAATAGAATATATAATTGAGACGGTTATCAAAAATTATCTAATTATTATTTTAATTTGGTTTTTATGTCATCCCCAAATTGACCATTTTGTTAATATTAAAAAAGCTGTTTTGGTTCATATGGATTATATAGAATTATACGCTGAAATTTTTATATTGAAATATAGAAGAATATTTTGGATTAAATAAAGAGCACTTTATCCAAACATTAAAAAGAAAATAGATCACTTATAAAATTACCAATTTGTCCTCCAAATTATTAAACTAATCATATAATTCATTACCAAGGAATGTTTAAATTTCCCTTAACAAACTTTTCTCCTCTCAATCTCATCCATTTAATGTTCACAGTCCTTAACTCCTCAGACTTCTTTTGGATATGCATGTAGAAGTAAAAATTTTAAAAATAATCAACATATCATCCACTGCTGCCAATCTTACCCGCAAATAGTTGATGATCCAATGACAAAATGAGCTTATGAAATCTAAACCTGATGTCTCAAAAGTAAAACACTATTTTTTTACTGTAAAATATTTCCCCAATCTGGTGGCCTAAATCCTCTCTCTCTCTCTCTCTCTCTCTCTCTCTCTCTCTTTCACTCTAGCTGTCATTCTCTAAGTCTAAGCCAGCTCTTTTATACATTATGCTGGCCTTTTTACCTTTTTAATGTCTGTGAGGATTCTTTCAGAATCCGTAGTACTCATTTCTCTCCACCAAACTTCCTGTTACATAACACTTGCTACCTAGGAACGATTTATCCAATTTTCCAAATAATATAAATTTTCAGGTAATAAAATACTTAAATTATGTTAAATGGTTTCTCAAATAGCCTTTGCATTCTTCATAATTACCACAGTATCAATTATCAAAGTATCAGGGTAAGACCAATGTCCAGGTTGAAGGCTTTTATTTAAGAACCAGAATTTACAATTATAATGCTATAGAAATATAGTCAATTAGTTATGAATGCACTGTTGGAAGCAAACTGCCAGGGTTCAAGTCCTGGCTCCACCATTTATTAGTTGTGTGAGCTTAGGCAAGCTACTTTTATGCCTCAGTTTCTTTATCTGTCAAATGGAATTAACATAGTACCTATCATTTATTGTGAAAATTAAATTAGGAATAACATAAAAAATGCTTAGAGAATACCTGGTACATTAGAAACATTCAATAAACCATCTCCTGGATAGGAATGCTCAAAATTCCCAAATCAAAAAAATAATAATTAAATTCCAAGGTAATTCTGATCCTCAAAGATATTCAAATTTCTTGTGGCTCAGAAGGAGACAGAAGTCATTAGGAAGAGAATCATAGAAACCCACATTCAAAGGAAGAAAATACAATATCTACAATTTCTGCAAATTTAGAATTGAATGTTCATGGATGCAGATGAAATCAATTTTTACACTCCTCATTTCTAAGTGGTCAAATAAAACCATTTTTCCAATTTCCTAAAATTACCAGGGAAAGACCACCATTTTGCCCATCACAAACTAAAATTTAAAATAAGGATATAATAAAGGGCATAAAGTCCTCCTTTACTCATATTGGCATTATTTCCTATTCTGTTATTCTGAGAAGCAAAACTCATTTTCTCAGTAAATCAAGTTTAATAAAGCAATGGAGCATAAGTGCCTATGAGAAAAAACATAAGGTTTTCTGATAAGATTTCTCCAGAATGCATGTAAAATTCTTATACAGAAAACCTTAATAATGAACTAATGAAATGAATACCTGGCAGAAATGAAATATCAGTGGTATAGTAGGGACTATCTCTAAAAGTAAACTTCAAACCAGGGTTACGACTCTTTAGCACAGTCATGTTTGGGATTCAACTTGAAGACTGAAATTCTTGAGTGTTATATAGCTCTTTGGTTGTAGCTGAAGGGTAGGGTAATATCTCCACGTCTCTGTCCAACTACCTTTATCAATTCTTGAAAAGGGGAAAATACTGACTGGATCAAATTTCAGGACACTTATTGGACCATGTACATGAGTGCGTATGGACAAATGTCAGGTCCATGCTTGCATGTGGCTCTCCAATTGGGCATTTTCCTACCCATGCAGCAAAAGGGATGTGGGAGGGGTGCCCCCTAGCACAGGCCAGCTTTCTTGAACTCGTCTCTGTATTCACAGGAGTGCTGAGGTGTCTAGGCCCTGTCATTCCTTTGGGCTTGGTTGTTGGCTTGTATGTAATGCAGAGAGAAAGGTGTTGCTCCGATCTTGATCTTTACCCTCATGGTTCAGCTCTATTTACCAGCGAATTATGGGCTGGAGATGACCACATTAGCCAAGTGAAAAATTACACAAGCCCTTGGTTTTCCCGTTTGTCATTCTCCTTTGGCCTCTGTTTGTTCCCTCCCTTCAGAAACTACCTGGAAAGGCAGTTGTTGAGGACAAAGTAGAATTTAAGTGTTTCTGGGTCCCCTGTTTTAATATCAATTTAAAACACTTCAATGTTAATCCTACTTAAAACAATAGAAACACTGGAAAAAATGCTTAAAGGAGAAGGGGAAAGAGTAGTGGGTTCCCTCTCTTTTAATCTTTAACATCTGCTGTGATATGCAAAACAAGAGTGATTGCAGAGGTCTGGACAACCATTCGGTTTTGGCAATGACCAGACGTAATTCTAGAGTTTTGCTTTGTCTGTTTGTGAGGTGTGTGTGTGGTTTTTTTCCCAGAGGGGGCAGGGGTGGGTAGGAGGATGCAGGTGTTGCACTCAGGTGTGTCTCCTTGAACAGTACGGGACATAAAAGTTATAGGAATCTTCAAAGAGAGCGTGAGACGCAGAAATGCAAGAATCACTACTCTACAGCTATAAGATGTACACAATGAGAAATCATCATGTCCAAGTTGAAAATCTTTACTATGTTACTGGAAATGAGGAGGACAACTCCAAGTTGAAGAAAATACACACATTCTTTTAAAATCTCACCTAAACACCTCAGAAACACTTGGAAAATCAAGACAAAATTGGCAATCTAAAAATTGCAATTAAAAAATGTGGTCATTTCAGTGTACTTGCTTCTTAACGTATATTAAGTTTCAAGAGTAAGAATAAAAGAAAAAAAAAATGTCTTACCTCCCATCTCGATCCCAGTCATACACCTCTACTTTGATTGTTCTGTCCGTGGGAAAAACATACACACAAAGTTACTTAGTAAGATCGAAGTAATACATGACTGAGAATTAAAAAATAAGTTGTAGTCGTTCTCAGATAAAATATGTATGCTTGTAAATTTACAACTTAATTTGAAGTTGATTTTGCTAATATTATTACTATCATTCAATTTATGTTAAAGTGTTTTCTAAAATCTGTATTGATCCTTTAAAGGAAGTAGGGGAAGTGTATGGGGGAAGCACGGGTAGTTTGACACAGCTCCTCGGTGGGGACGTAGGCACCCATGTCTCCACTCTTGAAAACCACTGTCTGAGAAAAGTAGTTCTGAAACTCAGCATGGATCAGAATCACACGGAGGGCTTGTCAAAACATGAATTTTTAATATGTGGAAGCTAAGAATGCTTCTCACAGAAGGGGAGACAGAAGAGTGGTTAGTAAAGGCTGGGAAGGATGGACGGGAAAGAGACATTGGTCAGTGGATTGAAAATCACAACTAGAAAGGAGAAATGAGTTCTAGTTTCTATAGCACCATAAGGTGACTGTAACTAACAATTTATTGCGTACTTTCGAACAGCTATGAAAAAAGCTTTTGAATGTTCCTAACACAAAGAAATGATAAATGATTGAAGTGATGGATATGCTAATTATCCTGATTTGGTCAATACACATTATATACATGTATGGAAATAAAACACTGTACCCCATAAACATGTACAATTATGACGTATCAATTAAAAATAAAACAGGAATTATTGAACCTCTTTCCCAAAGTTTCTGGTTCAGTAGGTCTGAGTTGGGCCCTGAGAATTTGAATTTCTACGAGGTTACCAGCTGATGTTGACAGTGCTAATCAGAAGTGAAAACCACTTTCTTAGAAAAAGAATGAATCCACTTAAATAAAGCTATGACCTTATTAAATAAATAAAATGACAGTTGAGTGGCACAATATATTTCAAAGTAAACTTAACATCTTGGTAATCAATACTTCCTTCTAGGATACTGATTAATAGAATAAATTTGCATTTTTCTAATACACAAGTAACAAGGTAAGTAGAATAACAAAGAGATTGGGTTTTTGCTTTCTATTTGCTTTTCTCTGGGGATGGTAGGGTTTTTATATTATAACGTTACAATAAACTTTCAAAAGAAAAAAACCTTAGACATCAAAAAATCTTTAAGTATATTGTAGGAAGATCTTCAGGACTGCCTTACTCAGTTACTTGTAAAACACCAAAATCTCCCTGTTCTACGTCTATGGAACCTTTATGAATCAACAACCATGAGAATGGTTATGCCAAATTACATTTTCAAGAATATGTCAGGGTTGATAATATATCTAGCCATAGTTTTGCACCTTTGTATATCTACTTATTCCACTCTAGAATGTTAATATCATATAAAAGCCTCAAGGCAGTGAAAATTCTGAACCAACTTTTGAATAATAAGTTTAAATTTCAACTAATATTCAATATATTCTTAGCACTTTGCACATTTTCATTCTTGTAAAATCAGATAGTTTAACGAAATTTTAAATATCCAAATTATCCCTCTTAACCAAATCATTATGAATTTTTTAAAAAGTTATTTGAAAAATTTTGAATAAATCGCCCATGCTTTTGTAAATACACATTTACATAGGTAAAGGCGCCACCTTAATTTTAAAAACTGTCTGACTTAGATTATTAGATCTATAGCGAACATTCGAAATCCTCAGAAATGTTGTCATTTATTTTACCTGTCATGATCTCCATTACATAATGCTCTGACTGAGATCTTGAACGCTTGCCATACGGGATTTAGAGTGTTTTTTACAACTTCTGTTTTATGACAAATTGTAAAACTGTGGGGGAAAAAAAGTTTTCAGTTATTTTCATGACTCAATTATTTTAACTGATCTTTTGCTTTAATAGTCACTCTTCTCTTTTTTTTGTACAGAATAAATGTTGCCGGTCCCTCTGTTGTTAATACATCATTTAATAAAGAGATTTGTGTTCTTAAAACTTTAAAGATTAGCTCACTACAATATAGTCTTTGCAAAAAGTTTTTCAAAAGTAATCTTCTGCTAATTCAATAAACTGTAAAGCTGTCTTGTAAACAATCTCTATAAAAATCATGGTGACATGTTGATAGAGTGATCAATACCCATGGGTCACTAAGAACATGAAGGTCATCGGTAACCCTGAGAAGAGCAGTTTCGTTGGAGTGTTGAAAACAAAAAAACTGGTTGGAGTGGGTTTAAGAAAGAGAGGAGAAACTAAGGCACAGTCTGTGGACAAGATTTTTGAGCTTAGCTATGAAACATAAAAGAAATTGGGGGTGGCTTGAGGGGAAAGATTAGTTAAAGGACAGGTTTTTTTTGTTGATGCTGTTACTTCAAAATTTTTTCAAGATGGAAGAAATAGCAGCAAGATTGTATGCTAAAGGAAAAGATCCAGTAGAGAGGAAGCCATTTATGATGCACGAGAGAGAGGAAAGAAAGGCTGAAGCAATGTTGTTTAAGTAGATGAGTACATGGGATCCAGGGCACCTGGGGGTGTTGACGTTGAGAGCACAGTCAATCCGCAGGAACATTCAGGAAGACAGAGTAAGTGTGGTGATGGGATTATGAGGAAGTGCTCCAATTGCTTCTGTTTTCTTACAAAATAGGAAGCATGATCATGAGCAAAGGAGGAGGACAAGCAGAAGTGCTAAAGGGTCTGAGATAGAGGGAAAGTTCATGGATTAAGAAAAAGGCGCAGGACTCCTAGGGAGCCCCAAGGGCCCATTTAACATTAACATCATGAACTTATAACAACACCACTTTGCAGGTTTTTCTTGATCCAAGCTGTTGGCTGTATTTAGCTGAAGAATTCCTAGAGGGAAGAAAGGTAGCACTTCATAATAAGGAGTAGAACCCTTGGAGCCTTAAACTCGGTTTTCTGATTCAAATTCCAGTCCTATTTCCACCAAATTATTCAGTCTCCAGTCATCAATCAGCTCCTGAAAATGTTTTTGCTTAATGTGAATTTTTTGCAGCAGTTCATGGGCTAGAAAATGTTTAGGATGATCTTAGTTAAAACTATACCTAAACCCAGACTTTACCAAGACGTTAGTCATAGTTGTTCCAAATGCAGAATCTCTTTAACAGTCATGCTACATGAGAATATTACATAATTACCATAGTGAATATACTGCACCTAACCCCCAAAAGAAAATATTCTCCTTTTAAAAAGACTTCGAGTCCATTTTCCTCCTCTCACCAAGAGGGGTCTGTTTCTATTAAGAGATAAGATAGAAACACAATATAAAAGGATGGAATTTTCATTACAAGTCTCATGGCAGTAGTGCCCTCCCCTTCCTGGTAGTATCCTCTCCCATGTAAAGAAACTAATGTCACTAAATGGGCAGAGCTCAGGAGAATATGTCTTTGGTCAAATGTTCTCAACGTTGACTGCCCTGCAGCAGTTTAAAAGCCACTGGGGGCAAAAAGGGTTAAAAGAAAGATATAGGGCAGACAGAGAAGACTCCAAAAAGTGTAATCAAATGTCTAAAGCAGAGGGAAGAAAAGCAAACAAGATAGGCAAGAAGTAAGGGAGGAAAACACAGGGGGAAACAAGTGGGAAAAAACAAAAGTACAAAAAAATGATTAAGAAAAATGCATAGGGACCCAACTAAGGGCAGAAGACATCGCTGCATGTTGGTTTGTTTCCAAAGCAGGCATCTGCTTCCTTTGATAATTTATACATTTTTAAACATCTGCAAAAGGGATTTTTCTTCCCCTATATTGTATTCTCATATATATATAGCTAGTCTTTGGTATGGTGATAGATATAGCTAGATGAGAGAGAAAAAGCAGGAGGGAAGGAGAGAGAGAGAGACCAGCTGACCATCCTCAAACCAACATACTCGACTGTGTGCTGACTTTTTGGCCTCTTTGCTTAGAGTTAAATAAAAATTTCTGTTATGTTCATAGTATTACCAGCTGCAGTAATTAAATACTTTGAAACCTCTCCTCTTAAGAAAGTGACTCATCACCTTAGTGAGCTATTTATGAGCCAGGTAGTCATTTATCTCCTATTAATCATTCCCACTTGTAATGCATTAGATATGATATAGACAGCAAAATCTCCCTAGTAAGAATTCCAGTGTTAGTGTAACTAGTGAAAGTTCCGAGAGGAGTTTGATGTGGCTTTTTCTAACATTCAGGAACATTTCTATGTAAATATAATGTGTATGTATCTGTGTATTACAAATAGAATTATAAAAATATTTTTATTAAATAACCTGTATTAAGATAATGTAAATGAGGCCATTTACCAAAAACAGCTATTCCAAGGAAAAATTATTACCTAATTGTGAATACAGGTCAAGTTATTAAATAAATGTGAAAGCAAGAAAGTAAGAATTTATAAATATATTATAAATAAATAGAATTTATAAATTATAATATAAATTATAATATAAGTTTTTCTCTCCCATAAAATGAGCTTCATGCATACTAGGCAACTGACAATTACCTATATTCAAATAAATGTTAAAAGTATGGGTAAAATATTTGTAGTTAAAAATATACATTTACACATAAAAAATGAGGAATAAATGTATTTTTTACTCATTCAAAACTCATCAAAACAAAACATATACATATATATATTCCATTTGGTTCCAGCTGGTGAACTAGTTCTCTTGTGTGTGAATATATATGAAAAGTTTTCTGCAATTGGAGTCACCAAATTTTAGAATAGCTGTTTTTAAACAAGTTGTGATTTTTGGATTAGTTGTACTTTTTTCTTAATATTTAGATTTTATTTAATGAATAAGTTAGTAACATTTTTATAAGCATAATAAATTTTATAATAAAAGTATCACCAGAAGAATTAAATGTGTGATAAATTGAAATCAAATAATTGTACAACTAATCTTTATAAATAAAGAAAACTAAAAAGAATAAAATTTAAAATTCAGGAAAAAATTAGTTCAGACAAAAGGAGACTTAAGAACACTGCGATTCAAAAAATTTTGAACTATTCTTTAGTTTTTTTAATCCTTAAAATGACTGGTAATTATTATTTTCTTCACTGTCCAGTATTTTTCATGTGTAAAATTAGTGCTCACATATAAAAGATACTCTGAATTTTTTACCATCAAAATGGAAGGGAAGTACACAAAATCCAGTAATATGACACCATAACAAAAATATCCAAAAACATCAACAAAAATCTCATAAGTAAATCATCATTCTAAAATGTCCAGTGTATTCACTTTAAATAGCAAACATTCTATTTTTATGTAACATTTTATACAATTACTATATAACATTATACGTTATATAATTTCGTTTATAAATGTAGCAGTAGTGACAGATTTTTTTTTCATTTATTGCCCTCATTTTTAATTTCCAAATAACGTTTTCTCTTTAGCTAATATTTTACTATAAATAGTTAAAGAAAACAAAAAAGGAAACATTAAACTATAAGACGATAATAATAACAGCTAGCATTTAAGCTCTTCATATGTGTCAGGCAAATTTCTAAATGGTTTTTGTGTAGTAACTCATTAATCTTCTCAACAACCCTGTGAGGTAGTTATGATTATTACCCAATTAACAGATGAAGCAACAATCTCACATAGGTTAAAAACTTGCTCATGTCCCATAACAGGGTCATGATTTAAATTTAGGCTGCAGAACTTAGCAATATTTTTAGCTATTAAACATTCTCATGAATACTGACAGTACAATATGAATCACAAAAAACAATAGTCAAATATATTTAGTGGTAGATCCATACATATTAAATTATACTCTATAACCTATGAATACATATTCAAAACACACAGAAACCAGTCTAATCATGACTGGCAAAAATATACAAATTACTGGAATATAATGAAAATTTTTATTGAAGGCTAGACTCAGGTATTATTTTTAAAAAACTGTAGCATAAAAAACAACCCATAAAATCCACATCCTTCTCTAGGAAAATAGTTTGAGTTTAATTCTATAGCAAATGCATTTGAGAATTTAGGTATATACAAAATATAATTTTTCCATACTGTTAAGGCAATATTATAATTTTATTAAAGGTAAAGAGGAAATGTTTCTACGAAACTGGAAATTAGTAAAGGAGTTCCATGTTTTAATGGCTAGTGCTCTGGACTCTGTAACTGGAAATCATTTTAATTATCAAAAAAACATAAAATGCTTATAAAGTTACACATTATTATTGAGATGCAAAAATCACATCAATTTTTAAAATACCCAAATATTTTACTCCATTTATCAACTTAATGAGCTTCTCTGAGAAAAAATAATTCAGATATCATCTTCACCATAAAGTTTAAATGCATAAAAGATAAATCTACCTGCCATCTTCATTACTTCGATAAAATACAAGAAAAGGATCCGATTTTCCAAAGAAGTCCTTCTTGTCCAATTTGTTTGCACAAAATTGCATCAAAACAGCATCCTAAAAACAAAATTAATAAAGTAGCTCAAAGTTTGTGCTGTAAATAACTAGAAACTACAGACACAAGCAAGACTTAACAGGAAAACACATTTGCCATTTTAATGCAAATGGCCAAGTATGGGAGAGTCCCAGACAACATAACATTGCTTTTTGTGCGACTAAAAATTTTGCTTGAATTTTTCATTTTAGTTACAAAATCATTACTTTTCAAAAACCTTTATCATTTCCCCCTTGATAAGTGATACTAAACTAGATGACTCTATATATTCAAAAATTATCACACACGACCTTTGTTCATATCCTCAGTGTTCAGGTACACATTGTTAAAATGTAAATTGCTTTTTTTGTAAATTCTTGTTCACTAAGGAAATGCTAGGCATCTACTACATGTCTACTATGCAGTGGATGTTGAGATGTATTAGATGATTAGACGAGGAACAAGACAGATAAGACTCTGAACACATAGTTTGTAATCTAGTCATGGAAAGTTCTTTCTTAATTATGCAAAAGTGTATCACAATGTCTCAATAACTACATTTTAAAATAATTAGTATGATATTGGGCCTTAAGAAAAGTAGAGCACCTTCATTTTCATCCATAGCTTAAAGTACTTATTTGTATCTTATTTATTATGTCAAACCAATCATTTTTATTAATTTATAACTCACGCTCTCACAGTCTTCATAATTTAAAGGTAAACAAGCTAGAGTATCATAAGTCAAAGAAGTTACACATTATTCAATTAAGTAGGATAAACATTTTTTTAAAAGGTTGAAAATGTATAGTCAATTAAAAATTAAAATCAATAATTTTGTTTTTTGTGTGTATGTGTTTTAACTAAAAGGAAATGCTAAAAGTTTTGGTAAGAGGTGGAGTGGCAAAGTAATTCAGATTAAATCAATTGGTCATAGTTTTGGATACCATGTGGTGAAAATGTTAACAATGTCTAAAAAGGCGTTCTCTTATCCACTATTTCTTTATTTTGCAGAGTCCAGCAACACTTATTAAGCATGACCTAAATTCTTATTTCCTCTCAGTAATTCCAGAAGACTATACAAAAGATGATGCTTTCTCTCTTTCTTCATTCATTCATCCATTTATTTACTTAGCTTCCATTTCTCAAGCAATACTCAAGCTAGAACCCAGGAACAGGGTGATGAACAAGAAAATCTTTGCTCTTGGAAAGGCCAGATTTCTAGATTTCTCATTTGCAAAAGTAATGATATAGTGTTATTTTACTTTATTATTTAGCATATAACTGTGATAACTTCTGTCAGAGGAACATTCATAAGAGAGCAGGAAATAGACTTATAGCCAGGCATATTCATGATATATGTCTTAAGGAAAATTTTAAAAAGAACCGAGGCAAGAATAACATGGACATCACAATCACCTCAAACCTTTCAGCCATGATTATTTTTATTTTCAAATTTGAGTTTTAAAGATCAAAGATGTCTATACTATCCCTTAAGGAAGCAGGAAAGAATCACCCTCGACAACTGAACTATAAAATCGAGGGCAGGATTGAGAAGGAAAGACTGTTTGGTTATATTTGTTTTGAATGCCCTTTCATCTCCTCATATAGAGGTTTTCTAAGAACATGGGGACATTCCAAGGACATTGCCTTTTTAATGCTTTCTATCTATGATAATTTTTATAAAAATCTTTCTCTACCTATTAATAGTAGATCTGGCTACAGCCATTATGAACGATGGCTTTCTATTTTTTTTTTTTTTTCTTTTCTTGATGCAGAAAAACATCACTCCTTTTTAGTACATTCCCCCAAAGCACCCAGACCAAAACACAAACTTCAAAAAAACATTCTGTTATACTTAAAACGCATAATGAAAAATGCATTTTGAAATGTATATATTTCTAATTGATTACAAATAAAATTTCAAGGGAATTTATTATTATTAAAGCATAAATTTTTGTATTATCAAACATAAGCTTAATACCAACTTTCAGTTTTTCAAATTATATACCTGAAGGCTTACAAAGTGAATAACTGATTCAAAGTAAAGATTTCTTTGAATTTAGCAAATTATATAACCTTGGGGAAAAAATGTATTTTTGCAATTATCCAGGCTAACAACTTAACAGGAATTCCATTTGTATCAAGCACAAAAGAAATCTAATTTGGGATGGAAGATAAGCATTTACATACTTTTAGAAATACACAAGCATCATTGCAAAGCTTTTGTGTGTTTGTTTGTTTTTATCTCTTTGGCTTACGGCCACCTGATAGATTTTTAAAAACTCTCTTCAATAGTCCACACCAGTATAAAAAAACTTTCTATTGAAGAAATCCACTTCGATGTTTCATAGACACTTCTAACAAGTTCAAATCTAAACACCTCCTATCTCTCCATAAACTTGCTTCTCCTATAATTTTCCCAGACCGAACAGCAGCATCATCATCCACCCAAATGCTCCAGGAGGCCATCCTCAACTCCTCTCTTTCCTTCACCTTCTGTGCAGTTCACCACCAAGCAGGACCATTCTACCTCTAAAGCTTTTCTCAGATCTTCACTTCAGCTTCACTGCCACCACCTCAGTCCAGGCCAACCTTATCTCTCACCTGGATATGTGCACCTGCATTTATTTAACTCTTCCACTTCCACTCTTGGACCTGTCCAATCCCTTCTCCACTCAGCACACATAGTAAAGTTCTCAAAATATGAAAGAAATCATATTGCTCACAACTTAAAATAAATCAAGGCTTTTCCTTGCATTTAGCATACATGTAGAATCTTAAACATGGTCTACAAAGGGCAACGTCAAATGGGCTCTGAGCAGCCTTTCCCACTTTAATCTTGTGAAGTTTTAACTCTGTCATCCCCCACTGCCAGCTCCTGGCCATCACACACCAGACACATTCCCTTCCCACCTTAGGATCTTACCCAAGCTGTTTACTCTGCTGATTTCTTACCCTTCGACTGGCAAATCACTACTCCTTCTTTAGGTCTTAGCATAAATATCACTTGCTTAAAGAGGCCTGCAATTATCCCCTCCCCAATACAAATTAGAATATCATTGTACTCTCTGACAATATATTTGAGTCACTTAGCACATATCATGGCATATTTTACCTGCATTGTCATCTGGTTAATGTCTGCCTTTCCCACAAACTATGTGTTCATTAAAGACAAGGACCAGGATTGTTTGTTGTATTTTTTTTTTTTTCTTGTTGTTATATTCCAAGCATCAATTCCAGGGACATTACCGCATTTTGTGAATACTGTTGAATTAATCAGTGAGAACAAAGAATATTCTTGTGGATAATTTCAAGCTACTTTTAAAATACTGAGTGAAGAAACATTCCCAATAGGACTGCTAAACTACATTAATTTTCACTCTGGCATTTGATTAGATATATTATAAAAGTTTCATTTGAATAAAACTATGTGATGCTAAATTCAGATAATGAGGATTATCATGTTAAAAATAAACATTTGTGCAAATTTATGATTTACACAACCCTCAATTGCTGCCTTTTTCCCTGCAGAGTATCCATCTGGGGGAGGTATTAAGAATATTACCATTTTTAGAAGAAAATATAGGAGAAAAGCTTCTTGATATTGGCCTTGGCTAATATTTCTTGGATACAACACCAAAAGCACAGGCCACAAAAGCAAAAACAGATAAGTGGGATTACACCAAACTAAAAAGCTTCTGCACAGCAAAGAAAACAATAAAAAAATGAAAAGGCGACTTACAGAATGTGAGAAAATATTTACAAACCATATACCCGAGAAGTGGTTACTCTATTAGGAACTCCTACAACTCAAAAGCAAAAAACAAACAAAAACAAAAGCAGAAAAATATACAAGCCAATTTAAAAATGGGCTAAGGAACTAAACAGACATTTCTCCAAAGAAGACATACAAATGAGAGGTGTTCATCATTACTTATCATCGGGGAAATGCAAATTGAAACCACAACCAGATTTGCCACACACCTGCTAGAATGGCTGTTACCAAAAGCACACACAAAAGGTAAGTGTTGGTGTGGCTATGAAGAAAAGGAAACCCTTGTACATTGTTGGTGGGAATGCAAACTCGTGTAGCCACTATGGAAAACAGTATGAAGGTTCTTCAAAAAATTAAAAATAGAACTACCACCACATGATTCAGGAATCGCACTCTGGGTATATATCCAAAGGAACGGAAATCAGTCTCAAAGCAATATCTGCACTCGCATGTTCATTGCAGCATTATAAACAATAGCCAAGACATAGAAGCAACCTAAACATCCATCAATGGATGAATAGATAAAGAAACTGTTACATATATAGAAAATTTATATATAAAATGGCATATTATTCAGCCTTTAAAAAAGAAGAAAATCCTGCCATTTGCAGCAATATGGATAAACCTGGAGGATTTTATGTAAGTGAAATAAGCCAGACAAAGAAAGATAAATGTTACATGATACCACTTCTACGAGAAATCTGAAATAGCTAACATCATAGAAACAGAAAGTAGATTGATAGTTTCCAAGGGTTGAAAGAAGGAGGAAACTTGGAGGTGTTAGTCAAAGGGTACAAAGATTCAGTTATGCAAGATTAGTAAGTCCTACAGATCTACTGTACAGCATGGTGTTTATATTAACAGTACTATATTGCATACTTAAAAATTTGTTGAGTGTAGATCTTATGTTAAGTATTCTTATCATAAAAATAATAATAATAAAGAGGGTGGGAGAAACTTTTGGAGACGATGGATATGTTTATGGCACAGATTGTGATAATGTTTTCATGGGGGTATACTTATCTACAGACTCGTTAAGTTGTATATATTAAACATTTACAGCTTTTAATATGTCAACCATACCTCAATTAACTGGTTTAAGCAAAAGAATATTAGCATTTTACAAATAAAATATAATGTGGAAATTAAAGCTCCAAGAACATAACCTCACTCAAATGCATAATGAAAGAAGCAAGACAGAAATTTAGGTGTCTTGACTCCAAAGCCAATGCTCATTGCTCAAGTTAATAACTGATAATTTGTATGAAAGAAAAAGTAATATAGATTTACATGATGTTCAGTGGAAAATAAAAATACTTTATGCAAAATTCTAAATGATAATACCTTATACTTTTAAAGTTCCCTAAAATATAAATTAAAAAGGCCTTGATTCTTCCAAACTATAAACATTGCTTTTCATATACTTGTGAATTCTACTATACTATCACTGTAATAAAATATTATTTTGAGATTTACAAGTATTAACAATGATGCTGATTATCAGTAAGACCGTAGCCAAGAACAAAAACATAGAAAACATAAAATGAAGTTAAACCAAGATTCTAAGCAATATTCATAAAAATTGTAGACATATAATTTCTAAGTATGAGAATTATGTGTTTACTCATTGAAAGATGATTCCAGTTGTTCTTAAAGTCTTAGTAGTTGAAAGTGGGATGAAAATACCTAGAGCACTAAGCAACATATTGCACTTCATTTGCATGGAAGCTGTAGAAGAATTTTCCATGTTGTTCCAAGCAAGACAAAAGAATTAAAAGTAGAAGATATTTAAGATGCAGCCTGGCTCAACCTATGCCCTTGGTATCTTGGTTCTTTATTGAAATACAACTAATAATAATGTGTTCATAGCGTACTTATACAAAATCATCACAATGAATTCAATATTTTGACAAAGGAACATTAATATCACCAGAAAGAACATGGATCTTATTGACTGTGAACTTCCTTTTGTCTTTCTTCCCTCGTTATACAAAACACCTACTAACATATACATATACAAATACAGAGACAAGAAGTATAAAAGATGATTTGATGACAAAATTGGAAAAATCATTATGTCATTTTAGCAATATAGGATGGTAGGTCATATTTCTGCATTTACATAATTATACTATTTTTGTTAAGGCATTTTTAGTATATGCAAAACACTTTCATATACATTATGTTATCATATTTAATGTTATGGTAGTCAGTTATAAGGGCTGGAAGAATTTTTTAAAATATATTAGCCACTGATTCACATTTGGGTTTTTTCCTTCAAATATGAAGAGTAAAGCCAAAATATGCCACCCCAAAATATACTTCTTTGCATATTTCAAGATGGCTATTTAGAGGGACTGCAGATACAGGAACAGCTCTAAAAAGCCATCCTTTGTGAGGGAGATTTGCATCTATAGAGGAAATCTACAAAACAGCAGATGCCTACATGCTCTCACTGACAGACTGAAAGTCTAACACTTTTAAAGGTCTGACAGAGAAAATTTTATCACCACTACCATCTCTTCTTTCTGAGGCTACCTGTGGGGCTTCATCTGCATAACAAGATGGCTTTGCTCACCATACCTGTCCTGCCCTCTCCCTGCCATAACCTGTCACCACATTCCAAGTCTCTATTCCATTCTGTATGGTATAAACACTTCAACCATCTGTCTCTTCTGAGTCTCATACTTTTTTGTGTGGCTCCTGTACCTTTGCAGGAATTATAAAGATTAAATACAGATTATAAATGTTGTTTGTTTTTTCTCCTGTTGATCTGTGGACCATCAATTCATTTCAGCAGACTTAGACTCGAGACTTCAGAGGGAAAGTTTCAACTTCCCTACAGTTCTCAAATGACTAAATAAGACAAAGCACAAATTAGTAGTAAAATCTAAGCTGAACTTCAGTCTGCTGATCTTTAACAGCTTTATACTGATGGTAGCTTTGGGGTATTGTACAGATGAGAAAACTGAGACTGAAGTGACTGTGACCTGCCCAGGTGAACAATACAATGAGAAGAAAAAGAATAGGAAGGCCCCAATTTGCATGTATTTTAACTACGTACATTCTAATATTTGTGTTTAATTTTTACTTAATTCTCTCCACAAGCCTGTTACTACAGTTTCCTATTGTTATCTCACTGCCCTCCCCTCCTGCGTCTCTGCCAGAACCCCAAAGGTTATCTAATCAATTGGAATATATAGTTTTGATCATTGTTGGCAAGTAATATCATATGTTTTTTCTGACCGTATTTTCTCAGAAATATGATATGCAAACAAAGGTACCATATTTCTCTCAAATTTTAAAAAACCTCTTGGGATAATAAAATAAACCATAGCTCTCTATTTAAAAACTGTGGCCCATGTCAAAGTATTAAGCAGCTTTTAATATTAATGGGGAGCTTCTGTTCCTAAAATCATCAAGCAAAAATTGAAAATAAAGAGCCCTAAAGGTCTAATCTAGGGAAAAGTTTTTTCTCCGGACAAAACAATTCTCAGAGATCTGCTGGGCTACATTAAACAGATAATACTGCTTTCAGATTAAGCATACCATCCTTATTTCTATGGTAGAACATCACAGCCATCACCTCATTTCTTGACGACAGTGAAATTACTGAACATGAGTCAATAGGTATATCAGCAAATCACAACTAAAAGTAGCAGTTTTCTAAAAACACAGACCATGCACTCTAAGCAGTCATATATCCCTATTTGGAGTGGCAGGTGGTCCTTTCTTCAAATGTGGTCTTCCCAAGCTAACAAAAGATGGAACCAGTAAAAATTCTGGAGTAATTCTATTAGAAACATGAGGAAAAAATACGTTACATGAAAGGGCTAAATTCAAATGACTGGAAATATTCCTTCAAAATTACACATAAATCTTCAAAATTTTTGTAGAAATCCAACTGATTGGCACAACTAACAATTCCTTATATTAATGCCTAAAAACAGTGATGGGTATTAGGTTTTAATTTTAATTCTTTAAGAAGATTATTAAAATAACTGATGATGATTTTGATACTATGAAATGTAGCCTCCTTAATCAAAGTGGTAAGTATCTAAAATGATATTTTATGGATTATAAAATTACATAACACTTTGTTTTAATTATTTTTGCTAAAATTACTTGATATTTAAACATAGTTTCAGAAACAGCATTTCAAAGAAGTATTAGAAATACTTCTTGAATCATGGAAATATTTACTTACCCTGCAACAGTTTAATTCCTCTGCTGTAAGTATGATCGTACCACATTTCTTCCCTGGAATTCCTCTAAGACAACAAAAATACATTTATATACATTAATATTTTATATTAATATTATATAAGTTATATCATATATTTATTTTTATACAATCCAATAAAGATCATACTACTAATAGGCTAGGTCTTCCCTAACAAAATATATTCCCAGTCTCAAACTTTAGTTTATCTCATAGAGCCACAGTTCCTGATGAAGCTAAACTTTTAACATCACTTTCAACATATCATTTCTCTGCTCCAGAATCTTCAATATCCCCATATTGTCTAATACAATACAATACAATACAATATAATATAACATAACATAATATAATAATACAATACAAGCAAATTTTCTCTTACGGTTTCTAAGTTTTCTGCTATGTTATTAAAACCTATCTAAAATCTTGGCTTCAACTATTTCCCTCTCCTTTCTTAAAGATAGTTACTTATTTCTTCTTATTTCTTTTTTATGTTTATTCCCATGCCCTGACATACCATAGCTTGTTAAATGTTCCCTATTCTGCCTCAGAATTCCCATATCCCCAGATAGAGTTCCATTCATTCCAGGTAAACCTTATCCCACACTTCACACAAAGCTCAGTCTTTTATGCATTCCTGTAGCACTACAAGTCGGTAGCACCAGAATTAGCACTTAACTATTCCTAAATTATTAAAATCACATATTTTCAGCCGTTCCTTTCTCAAGTTGATTATAAACTCTAGAAAAGCAAAATTTGTGACCTATACCTCTTGTAAACCAAGAAAGTTGCATGTCAATGCACAGCAAATACTCAATACATAAGCAAAATTAAGCAAAATAAAATTCCCACTTAATTTTCTTTCTACATGTGTCTAGTAATTTATGCCCATAAAGATTCTACCTGATACCAAGAACCAAAGTTCACTAGGAAAATGCAGGGTGTGTGCACCACTCCTTACTCTACAGAAGGAAATATAGAGACAAGGCCGTGAGAATCTTCCTAAGAGTTATCCTAATATTGTAAACATGGTTCTTCATGGTTCCTTTGTCCTATTACAAACCATAGTCCAGACCCTTCTGTGCGTTCTGGGAACTACAAATGATGGAGCCCAACAAGTGTTTTTGTCCTCAGGAATATAATCATCTAAGAGAGCATATATATGCAACCAATACACAATCCCTTGCTCTCCATGGATAGAGGAACTGGAGTCTTACTATCTTGATGAGGAACAAAGTGAAATAATGGAAAATTAGAATATTCTGATTTGTGAATATATCAATATAAATTATACTCAGTCTAAGCTGCTTTATCCTTTTTTCTCCCTATTCTCAAAAGTCTTCTGAAGAGCACAACTTAGGCTTGAACTAACAATGCCATCTCACAGTTTGTGCAGAATACTGCCTATCACAAGATGTTTTTTCTACCATCTCTTTAGTCCCCATGAGGATAATTGTACAAATCAGTATCTTCAATTTTCTATAGGTTCTTATGACTAAGAGCTCAATTAATTTAACTTTGCACATTTTATCTTAGAATATTACATACATCAATTTTAGCATCTTTCCAGCATGCTGAAATTGATGTATGTAATCAGTTAATTTTTCCAATCCAGCTTTATCTTTCTTCTCCTCTTTTTACTTGTGAATCATGAGATTTCAGCATTATTATGGCAAACTAAACACCCTGACAGGGCATCTACCTGAAAACACTTTAAAATGCTAAATAAAATATGCAATGGTCTTTATAAATGCACTGATAACCTGGCAACAAAGTAAGGACCAATCAGAAGCTGATGATAAAAAGTCATAAAGATAAGCAGAACTGAACTTTGGAGAATTTTATCTTGGGCTTCTGCTTTTTATGGTTACTGAGGACATAAAGATGAGAGAGAAAAAAAAGGAAGGGGTAGTTCCTAAGGTGGGGAGTTTAATAATGGCCAACAAACAGTATAAGGCTTGAATCCCAGAGATTAGATTGCCTGATTGTAGCACGGATTACATATAATCATTCACTTTGGAAAGGCCTACAAAATAAATTCCTGACTTAAAACTTGATGACGAATAAGAGAAAAAAAATTTTTTTTGTTCTAATAATTCAGGCCTCAACTAGGCTTGCTGCCTTAACTGGTACAACTTAGGTAGTTACTAAAAGTTCAAATCAGGAATTCAGTTTAATTCAAATGACCATGACTTTCTGATAAATACAAATCCTCTCTGGAAGAGTTTGCCTTCAAATTACATCTCAAAATATCTTATATTAAAAGTTAGGGAAGTATATATGAGGCTCATTTTTAAATATCACAAAATGCTTAAGAAAAAATGCACCATAAGTTAGAATCTCCAAAACAACAGGCTATAGAATCAAACACAGATTTAGAATATTGGAAATATTAAGTATAGCACACAAAATGTAAGTATGTGTAATATATATAAAATTTAGAGAGAGCAATGGAAATATGAATAACTCCAAAGGATTATAAAAAGAATCAAGAATACTATTCATCGCAGCACTCTTTACAATAGCCAAGAGTTGGAACCAGCCCAAATGTCCATCATCAGTTGAGTGGATACGGAAAATGTGGTACATCTACACAATGGAATACTACTCAGCTATAAAAATGAATGAAATACTGCCATTTGCAGCAACATGGATGGACCTTGAGAGAATTATATTAAGTGAAACAAGTCAGGCACAGAAAGAGAAATACCACATGTTCTCACTTATTGGTGTGAGCTAAAAATTAATATATAAATTCATACACACACACACATACACACACACACAAAAAAAAAAAAACCTGGGGGGGGGGGAAGAAGATATAACAACCACAATTACTTGAAGTTGATATGACAAGCAAACAGAAAGGACATTGTTGGGGGGGGGGGGAGGGAGGGAGGTTTTGGTGATGGGGAGCAATAATCAGCCACAATGTATATCGACAAAAGAAAATTTTTAAAAAAATAAAATAATAAAATAATAAAATTTAAAAAAAAAAAAGAATATTTGGAACAGAATAGAGAATCCAGAAATAAATCCAAACAATCATTACCATGCCAATATGAAGGAGCTTTTCCCCCAAATTCTCTTCTAGGAGTTTTATAGTTTCTGATTTTATATTTAGGTCTTTTATCCATTTTGAGTAAATTTTGTGTATAGTATTATAAAAATTCAATTTTATTCTTTCGTATGTGGAAGTCCAGTTTTCCTGGTACCAATATTGGTGAGACTATCCTTTCCCCATTGTGTCCTCTTGCTGCCCTGGTCAAAAGTTACTTAACCATTTATGTTTGGATTATACACTGGAAAAAAGAAAATTAGTAAACTGAAAGATGGATGTAAAGAAGTTATCCATACTGCAACACAGAGAGGAAGATATGGCAACTATTCTAAAGAGGTTTAGAGACATGGAGCACAAAGGTAAAAGATCTAATCTATGTTTAATCAGAATTACAGAAGGGGAAGAGAAAATACATGGAGGGGATACAATATTTGAAGAGACTCTGGCTGGGAAACCTCTAGAACTGGTGAAATGCCTCAATTTCCAGATTCAGAAAGCTCAACTAGAGGTGGGAAAGAGGGTAGGGGTGGAAGGGTTAGTAAGAGGTTGGTAAAGGACCACAAAAAATAATTACATTTTGTAATGTTGAATGTACTAATTATTCTGATTTGAGTATCATATACTACAACAGGTATGGATATTCAATGCTGTACTACACAGACATAAACAATCAATTATGTTTCAATAAATAAAAAATAAGCAAAAGAAAGGAAATGAAAGTTTTGAATTAAAAAAATTATAATAAAAAACTAAGAGCTTTCAAACATAAACACACACAAACGCATAACTAACTGTATAGAAAGGGATAAAGGAAAAAACAAAGGCAGTTTAAAATGGGAAGCATAGCAAAAATAAGATGCCAGAAAAGAAACCGAACAATCATTATATGCAAAATGAAAATTGAGTAGACGCACCTATTAAAAGAGAAAAAAGATTATATTGGATTAAATGCAAAACCTAAATTTGTTGCAATAATAAATGATTCTCTAATAGATACTGTGATTAGCCTGCTTGTCATCATTTCCACCTCCTTCAAAATGTGCCTTTCTCCTCTGTTAAGGCTGGAAAACTAAAACTAAACTAAATTTAAAGTATAAAGCCTCCAATGTATCTTTTATTTCACATGTGATTTAAGTTCTACTAATGAGATGCATGTGAGATTTAGGTGGTAGAAGCATGGTGGAGGACACCTTGCTCCTTGTCTATTTTCCTGTTAACATAGAGACATCATTTTTCCTACAGCAGGAGTTTATTATCTACCGAACTGAGAGGCAGAAACAACAAAACCATCATATCAAAAATAATAAAATCAACTAAAGTTAATAAAAGTCCTATTGGGAGAAAAACAAAAAAGAAAAGGAAACACAATGCATTCCAAACAGCATAAATAAAAATAAGTATATACCCAGACACATGATAAAAACATGGAAAAATACCAGAGATGAAAAGCATATCTTCAAAAGAGCCAGAGAAATAAGACAGATGATATACAAAGAAAGGAATATTAAACTAAGAGCTGACTACTCAGAAGCAACATTGGAAACTGAAAGATAATTGACAAAATATCTTCAATAGTTTGAAAGAAATAAATTGTCAACCTAGGATTTGAAACAGCGTATATCTCTTTTCAAGAACAAGCATGAGCTACAGGTATTTTCAAACAAATAAAAAAATAAGTTATTTACAGCCAAGCACCCTGGAGGAATTTCTAAAAGATGAACTTCAAACTGAAGTACATTATTGCGACTGAAGATCTGAGATAAAAGAAAAAATAATAAGAGAAGCCAAGGAAACAGTAAATATAAATAAATCTAAATCAAAAACACTAATGTTAAAATCTAAAATAACAAATACAAATCATACTAATGGCATTAATCAGGAGGGTGAGATTTTAAGTTAAAGTCTTCTGATGTTTTATTATTTGGGAGAAAAGTAAAGTTGCTGAATGAATAAAGTTTGATAAATTAAGTATATACATTTTAAAACTTCTAGGAAACTATAATTATTTAAATACTTTATAACCTCAAGGTTAGAAGAGGAAAATTATAAAATGGCGTTTTAAAATACAATCAATTCATAAAAGACTAAGGAAAAAAAGGATAGGGCAGAATAGAAACACTAAGTATGTGATTGAAATGAACTCAAAGGCATAGTTAATGAAGTAAGTGTAAATGAACTAAATGCTCTAGATTAAATACAAGATTGTCATTCTGTATAAAAAATAAAATTCATCCATAAGCTATTTAAAATATACATCAAAATTTAAGTATTCAGAAAATTCTAAAGAAAAAAATAGAAAAATATACTAGAGGAAAAAACTAACCCTAATGAAAATCAGTGCACCTACATTAATGGCAGACATACAGATTTTAAATTAAAAATGATTTCTATAAATAGTTACTGTGTAATGACAAAAGGTTTGTTTATTGGGAAGACATAATACTCTTAATACTGTATGCATCGAATATTATAGCCCCCCCCCCAAAAAAAAGCAAAAATGGATAGAACTACAAAAAGAAAAATATACCATTATGTTGAGCAATTTCAACCTGGCAAACATCCTGGGCCATGATCAAGGTTAACATCACCAGTGATAAGTCATGTTGATATCACATACCTTGATATGATGTGCTCAGAAGGGCACCTCACTCCTGTGGCCTTCTCCCCAAAACCTATGAATCAAATCTAATCATGAGAAAAACATCAGACAAACCCAAATTGAGGGATGTTCTACAAAATATCTGACTAGTGCTTTCTCGAAACGGTCAAGGTCATCCAAAGAAAGACTAAGAAACTGTCACAGATCAGAGAGTATAGGATAACTAAATGCAATTTGGTATCCTAAAATAAACTCTGAAATAGAAAAAGGACATTACTGGAAAAATGAGTGAAATTCAAATAAAGTTTGGAGTTTTATTAATAGTGACGTACCAGAGTTGGCTTCCTAGATGTAACAAATATACCATGGTAATGTAAGATGTTAATGTTAGGGGAAACTGGGTGAGGGGTAAACAGGAACTTTCTGTACAATCATTGCAACTTTTCTGTAAATCTAAAACTATTCTAAAATTAAAAAGTTTATTAAAGCAATGCAAACTCAAGAAAAGTCAAAGCCAGGCTAAAGAACTATTCCAGGTTAAAAGAAACTATAATTAGGACAACTAAATTCAATATGTGATTCCTGGTTAAATTTTAGAGTGGGAAAAATAGCTATATAGAACATTATTGGGAAAATTATTGAAATTTGAATATGGAGTATTGATTAGATAACATTATTGTATTACTGTGAAGTTTCATAAGTTTGATCACCATATTGAGGTTACATTGAGAACACTCTTATTAAGACATTCACACTAAAGTACTTAGAGGAAAAGGGAACAATGTTGCCAATAATGTCTCCAATTTACTCTGAAATAGTTCAGAAAAAAACTAGATTATGAAAGAGAGAGAGAAAAAGAATGATAAAGCAAATAGGATCAATTAGCTCCTGTTGAAAGTAAACAATTTGAGTAAAGGACATACAGGAGTATCTGTTACTACTCTCGCAACTTTTCCATACAATTGAATCTATACCAAAAGAGAAAGTTACCAAAAAAGATCAATTCTGAAGATAGTTTCTCATTCTTGTATTCTTCTATCATATTTTGTGACACATAGACAGAATAATAGAACTCATTCCCAAGATAGTTGAAGATCCATCTCAAGAGAAATATTAGAGATGAGTAACCCTTTCCAAAATTGAGCACATGGAGAATAAATAACCTTTTGAGAGACTGGGTGGTTTGGTTCTTTTCATTTAATTTGGCTTGTTTTGCTTTTTGATTGTTGGAGTTCTTTTGTTTTTGCAACATTCTCCATACCTCTTACTATTTCTCGGTTTTAGCTCATACCTTTAAAATTTTGCTTGGATTATTGCAGTTTTCTTCTTCCTAACTAGTCTCAGGCTAGTACCCCTTTAATTTATACTCTACATTAATGCCAGAGTGATCTGATAATAAATTCTAATCGTGTCACTTTCCATATTCCAGTGTTTCTATGTAGATCTTAGAATAATTTAAAACTCAATTAGGACATAAGATCCTTCATAAGATACAGACACTGTGAAGTCTCTAGTTTCATCTTTCCCACAAACTTTCAACAGAGGTACCTTACAAAACTAATAACAGATGTGTAATTTCTCCCTGACTTCACCTACAATACAGGCCCTATGAACTACTCAATGGTCCTTTTTCATATCATAGACTTCTACTAGTTCTTCAAAATTGGCTTTAATTTATAGAACATTGATGAAAATTGACCATGTACTATGTCATAGTACACTTATTAAAATGTATCAAACTTATTGACCAAAAAAATTAATTAGATATTAATCACAAGGGTAATTATTAAAATGTTTCTGAAAGAATCATTGGCAAAGAAGGAATAAGATAGAAAAAAAGAAAGAATATTTAGAATTTTACAATAATAAAAATAACACCTATGGGATTCTACTAAGTCTAGCATTTATAGTATGCAATAAATCTAAACAAAATGGCATTAAAAAAAATCCTGCAGTGTGTTAATAAAAGATAATACAACAGCAACACAATACTAGTAGGAAACTTCAATACCCCACTTTCAGAAATGGATAGAACAACAAGGCATTAGATCAATAGGAAACTGAGAACTTGAACAACTACATAAACCAATTGGTCCTAAAAAACACATATAAAACACTCTATCCAACAACAGCAAAATATGCTTTCTCCTCAAGTGAACATGAAACTATCTGGATGATAGACCATATGTTAGGCCACAAACCAAGTTGCAACAAATTCAAGAGGCTTGAAATAATGCAAAGTAAATTTTCCAATCCCAATGCAGTGAATTTGAAATCAATAGCAGAAGGAAAACTGGAAAATCCACAAATATGTATAAATTAACACACTCTTGATCAACCAGTGGGGAAAAGAAGAGGTCACAGGGGAAATTAGAAAGCACATTGAGACAAATAAATAAAAATAAAATACAACATAGCAAAACTTATGGTATATAACAAAAACAGTACTAAGAAGGAAATTTATAACTGTAAACACATATATTAAATGTGCTAATTACCCTGATTTGATCATCACACATTAAATACATGTATTAAAATATAACTCTGCACCCCATAAGTATGTCCAATCAATATGTGTCAATTAAAATATAAATTAATTAAAAAATAAAAAAGATCTCAAATCAACAACCTAACTTTATACCTCAAAAAAACTAGAAAAAAACAAAAACATATTAAAGCCAAAGCTACAAGAAGGAAAGAATAATAAAGAGAGCAAACATAAATGAAACAGAGAATAGAAAAGCAATACAAAAATATCAACACAACTGAGAGTTGTTTTTTGAAAAGATCAACAAAACTGAAAAAACCTTAGCTAAATTAACTAAGGAAAAAAAGAGGTAAGACTCAGATAACTAAAATCAGATGAAAGAAGAAACAATACAATCAATGCCACAGAAATGCTAAAAAAATTTAAGAGAATACTACAAATAACTGTATGCAAATAAATTCTATAACCTAGAAAAAATGGATAGATTCCCAGAAACATACAATCTACCAAGACCAAATCATAGATAAATATAAAACCCAAACAGACCAATAACTATCAAAGAGGATGAACCAGGAATCAAAACATCTCCTAACAAAGAAAAGCACAGAACCAGAAGGCTTAACTGGAGAATTCTACTAAACACTTAAAGAAGTATTACACCAGTCTTCTTGAAACTCTTATAAAAAATTGAAGAGAGAAAACTTCCAAGCTCATTCTATAAGACAAGCAATACCCTGATACCGAAGCCAATCAAAGGCACTACAGAAAAAGAAAGCTACAGACTCTCACTTCTATTAACATAGTATTGGATGTCCTAGCCAGAGTACTTAAGCAAGAAAAAGAAATAAAATCCACTGAAACTGGATGGGAAAAAGAAAAATTATTTGTTCACAGATGACATAATCTGATATGTAGAAAAGTCTAAAAATTACACATGCACATACACAAACATATACACACACCACAACTATTAGAACTAATAAGCAAATTCACAAAAGTTGCAAGATACAAAATCAACACAAAAAAATTAGTTGTGTTTTTATAGATTAAAAATGAACAATCTGAAAAGAAAATTAAGAAGACAGTTCCACTTAAAATAGCATCAAAAAGAATAAAATACTTAGGAATAAACCTAACCATGGAGGTGAAAAACTTTTACACTGTAAACTAGAAAACATTGCTGAAAGAAATTAAAGAATACAAAAATAAATGGAAAGACATCCCATGTTCATGGACTGGAAGAGTTAATATTGTTAAGATATCTATACTACCCAACACTTTGAATCTACAGATTCAACACAATCCCCATCAAAAAGTCAGTGGCATATTTTTTGCAGAAAGAAATAGAAAAATTTATTCTATAATTCATATGGAATCTCAAGGGATTCCAAATAACCAAAACAATTTTTTAAAAGTATAAAAATTTGGAGGACTCCACACTTTCTTATTTCAAAACATATTACAAACTATGGCAATCAAAACAGTATGGTACTAGCATAAAGACGTATAAATAGACCAATGGAATAGAATAGAGAGTTCAGAAATAATCTCTTATGTACATGGTCAAATGATCCTGACAAGGATGCCAAGACCTCTCAAAGAAGAAAGAATAGTCTCTTCAACAAATGGTGGTGGGAAAAATAGATATCCACAAGCAAAATAATAAGTTGAACCCTTATGTTACATGGCCCACAAAAATCACTCCAAATTGATTAAAGCCTTAAATATATGACATAAAACTATAAAACTCTTAGAAGAAAACATAAGAGAAAAGCTCCGTAACTTTGGCCTGGACAATGATTTCTTGGATATGACACCAAAAGACAGACAACAAAAGCAAAATTAGACAAATGGGACTGCATCAAATTTAAGAATGTCTGTGCATCTAAGGACACAATCAACAGAGAGCAAATGCAACCTGCAGAATGGGAGGAAATATTTGCAAATTATATATCTGATAATGTGTTAATATCCAGGATATATAGAGAACTCCTTAAAATAACCTGATTAAAAAATGAGTATAAGAGATTTGATAGACATTACTCCAAAGATGATATACAAATGGCCAACAAGTATATGAAAAGATGTTCAATGTCACTGATTGTCCGAGAATATAAATCAGATCCACAAGTAGATATCACCTCACACCCACTGGGATGACTACTATAAACAAACAAACAAACAAAAGAGCAAATAAGTTTTGGAGAGGATGTAGAGAAATTGGAACCCTTGTGCACTGTTGGTGGGAATGTAAAATGGTGAAAGTGCTATGAAAAACAGTATGGCACTTCCTTAAAAAATTAAAAGTAGATCTACTGTATGGTCCAGTACTTCTATGTATGTACCCAAAATAATTGAAAGCAGGGTCTTCAAGAGATATTTGCACAGCCATGTTCATAACAGCACTATCCACATTGTCAAAGAGGTATAAGCAACCTAAATGTCCATCAACAGATGAATGTATAAACAAAACATGGGATATACATAAAATGTCATATTATGCAGTCTTAAAAAGGAAGGAAATTCTATTACATGCTACAACATGAATGAACCTTGGGGACATTATGCTAAGTGAAATAAGCTGGTAACAAAAAGACAAACACTGTATAATTCCACATATATGAGATATCGAAAGTAATTTTCAGAAAGAGAAAGTAGAATCATGGTTACCAGAAGCAATGGGGAAGACGAAAAAGTTGTTGTTTAATGGGTATAGAGCTTCAATTGTGCAAGATGAAGAAGCTCTGAAGATCTGTTTCACAGCAATGTGAATATAGATATGCTAAATATATATATGTTAAACTGTTTATTTAAAGTGGTAAAAAATTATTAATAGATAGATACATAGATACATAGATAGATAATATAATATGACCAAGTGAGGTTACCTTGAGAATACAAGATTGGGTAATATTTTAAAATCTTGAGCTTAAAAGCAGTAGGCAAAAATATATAATTTTTAGAAGAAAATGCGACTTCAGTGTAACAAAGAATTTCTTTAGCAAGCCATAAAAGCATGAATGATGAAAAATACATATTAAAAATTTGACATTAAAATTGACAATTCCTACTCATCAAAACACAACACAAAGAAAAAGAGAAGAAAAAATTCATATGCTGGGAGAAGATGTTTTCAAAATATCCGAGCAACAGATTAATATTAAGAATATATAAATAATTCTTTAACATCAATAAGAAAATGGCAAACCACCTAAAATTGTGAACAGATATTTTACAGAAGATGAAAAATAAACAGGCAATAAATATATGGAAAGATGATTAACCACACCGGTAACCAGGCAAAACGCTAACTGAAATATATTCCATATTGATAAAAATGAAAAAGTCTAAAGATGTCAAGTTTTGACAAGAAGTAGAAACAAGTGGAATTCTTTTATACTGCTGCAAACGGTAAATTGGGTATGTCCATTTGGAGAACAATTTGATAATTTTTAAATAAAACTCAAGCTGCTTATATTAGTTTCCTGTAACTGCCATAATAAATTACCTCAAATTTGGCAGTTAAAATAATACCCATTCATTATCTCACAGTTATGTAGTCAGAAGTCTAGTGGGCTCCATTGGGAACTCTATGTAGGTTCTCACAAAGCTGAAACCAAGGTATCAGCCATCCTGGGTTCTTATCTGGAGGCTCTGGAAGAGCATATGCTTCTAGGATCATGCAGGTCGATAGTAGACAGAATTTAATTCCTTTTCATGGTTTTCATGTGCCCCCCATATCTTCAAGTCAGCTACAAGCAGGTTGGGTCTTTTTCACCTACACATCTCTAACTTTCTCTTCCATTGCATGTTTCTTCTGCCTTTAAGGGCTCACATAGTTACATTGGGTCTACTTACATAATGTAAGATAATCTTCCTACTGAAGATCAGCTGATTAGCATGATTAGTACTAATTTAAAATAGTAATGTATTTTTAATTACACCTACAAAGTTCCTTTTGCCATGTAACATAACATAACCACAGGTGTGATAACAGAGAGTGAGAATCATGGAACGGAAATCTCACAATCCACCCTTTGGCCCTCATGATCCATGGACCTCCCATATAAAAATACATTCACTCCCTCCCCAGGTCCCTGAAGGTCTCATCCCATTATAACATCAACTCAGTTCAAAAATCTCATCTAAATTTTATCAGCTCAAATGTTCCAAACCGTATCATCTAAATTTTCTAAATTAGGTGTGGTTAAGACTCAGTCTAGCACAGGGCACAATTCCTCCCATCAGAAGACCTGTGTCTCTAAAGAAATAAATTATGTGTTCCCAACGTTCAGTGGGTCAGGCCTAGGATAACAGCTTTAGACATTCTAATTCGAACAGGGAAGAAATAGAAATCCAAATCAATTTTAAAATCCAGCTGAGCAAATTCTATTAGTTTTCTGTGTTTTGCAGCTTCATTTTTTGGGTCGTTCTTCCTTCTTCGTGAAAGAAAGCAGGAGACTGCAACTGAGTCCTTTTATCAGCCTGTTTTTTGCCAGTAGAATTTGTGAGGACTGACAGCCTACTTTCACTTGTAGTCTCCCCCTCTTTCAATCCAAGTTGGCAGTGTTTCTGCTAGCATGAAACGCTCAATATCTTTGTGGGTCTCCTGCATATATCATAGGGACTCACTCCATTAGACAAGAGATTCCTTCACGGATTGTCCCTAGATAATCTCATTTCCTTTGGGGGCTTCTGCTGAGATAACTGAGGGAATCTAGGGGTCACATAATTCAGGGTCTTTTGTGTGATCAAATACTCTAATTTTTAGATCTCTCTGAAGTTTTAGCAGGAACTGTAGAGTCACATTCTCAATCTTCTTTCTGCAGTACACATTCTTGACATTTAATTTCTTCATTTGTGAGACTCTGCCATTTGGATAGACAGAGGGTTTCCCAACTCATCTAGTCTGTTCAAAGTGTTGTAGGTTTTTTCCAACATGCTCTTCAAAATTCCCCCATCCTCCTACCCCTTCATTCAAAAGCTACTTCCAAACCTATAGTTGTTTATTATAGCAGCATCCCACTTCCAACTACCAAAATATGTATTACTTTTCTATTACTTCCATAACAAATTATCATAAAATTAGTGGGATAAAACAATACCCATTCATTATTAGATAGTTCTGTAGGTCAAAATTTTAGCAGAATACTACCGTTCACAGCAACATGGATGGACTTAGACAAAATTATACTAAGTGAAATAAGTCAGGCACAGAAAGAGAAATACCACATGTTCTCACTTATTGGTGGGAGCTAATCAAAATAAATAAGTAAATAAACAAATGAATAGGGTGGGAGGGAAGAAGACACAACAATCACAACTCCTCCTTGATTTTGTTAAGACAACTGAACAGATATGATGGTGATGGGAGAGGGGGAGAGGGAGGGAGGAAAAGGAGGAATTGATAAAGGGACACAAAAATCAACTATATTGTATATTGATAAATTAAAATTTAATAAAGAAATATAAAAAAATAATAATTATAGCAGACTCGGATATGTACTCCGCTTAGGATATCACAAGGCTGAAATCAAAGTGTCAAATGGTCTGCATGCTCATCTAGAAGACCTGAAAAAGAATTAACTTCCAAGCTCATCCACATTGTTGGCAAAATTCACTTCCTTCTTATGCTTTTGATGCGGCTCCCCACATCTTTAAGCCAGAAAAGGCAGGTCAAGTCCTTCTCGTGCTTTGAATGTCTGTGATTTCCCCATCTGCTGCATATTTCTGACTTCCTCTTCTGATATTCTCTTCTGCCTTGAAGGGCTCATGTGATTACATTGAACGTACCAAGATAATTCATGATTAAATCCCCACCTTGAGCTCAATTGATCAGTAATCTTAATTATATCTGCAAAGTTTCTTGTCATGTAAAGTAGCATAACCATAAATGTGACAGTACACAGCAAAGGTCATGGGGGTCAAAATTCTCCCTTCTATACCACACATAATCCTATAACCCCAGAATTACATTCCTAGGCATATAATGAGAATACAGAAGTTATATGTAGCATTGCTTATTAAAAAAAAAACTAAAAGGTATAAAAATATCCACCAACTTAATATTAAGTAAATCAATGAAAAAAAACAATGAAAAAAAGAATAAACTCTAGCAAAACTGCAAAAAAGCCCATTGACTATATATTAGATAAATGTATTTGTAAGTTATAAAATTCATATATCGATTAAAAAAGTAATAAACCGCAGCTTCAACACATCACGTGGATGGTTCTCACAAGCTATTGTGAGCAAAAAATCAAGCCCCACAGTAGTGTGTTGGTCTTGCAGAGGGAGAGAACATTCCTTGGGCTACAAACTGGAGTGGGGGAGGGGGAGGGACAGAGGAAGGGAGGTTGGGGATAATTGGGTGGGAGACACAGGGTACAAAAGCAATTTGTGGTAATGGGTATGCTGCCAGTATGAATCTGGCCTCACATCATGGGCATGAGGGATGACAATCAGCTTTGTATCTCATGAATATTCATAATAAATAAATTAAAAAGAAATCAACCTACATACTTACAGCCAGATGGTTTTCAACAAAGGCACCAAGAACATACATTGGGGAAAGGACAGCCTCTTCAATAAATGGTGTTGGGCAACTGGACATCCATATATAGAATAAAACTAGACCTGTACTTTTCACCATATACCAAAATCAACTCAAAAAGCATTAAAGACTTAATATAAGACCTGAAACTATAAAACTCCTAGAAGAAAACATAGGGGAAACACTTCAGGAAGCAGAAGTGGGAGAAGACTTTAAGAATAAAACCTTAAAAGCACAGTCAGCAAAAGAAAAAATAAATGCGATTATAAAAAACTAAAATGCTTCTGCACAGCAAAGGAAATGATCAACAGAGACAGCCTACAGAATGTAGAGAATATTTGCAAACTATACATCCACCAAGGGATTAATATCCAGAGTATACAAGGAACTCGAACAATTTAACAGTAAAAATAATAATAATAATCTTATCTAAAAATGGGCAAAAGAGTTATATAAACATTTCTCAAAGGAAGACATACTAATGGCCAACAGGTATATAAAAAAACGTTGAATATCACTAATCGACAGGGTAATGTAAATCAAACCACACTGAGATGTCATCTCACCCTAGTTAGACTGGCTATTATCAAAAAGAGAATAACAAATGCTGTTGAGGATGTGGACAAAGGGGCACCCTACTACACTGTTGGTGGGACTATAAATTGGTGCAGCCATTGTGGAAAACAGTATGGAGTTTTCTCAAACATCTACAGATAGACCTGCCATATGAACCAGCAATCTAACCACAGGGTATAAACCCAAATGAATGGAAATCATCATTTCAGAGGGATATCTGCACTCCCATATTTATCCCAGCTAGTTTACAATAGCCATGATATGGAATCAACCTAAATGTCCCTGAAGGGATGAATGGAAAAAGAAAAGGTGGTGTATATACACAATGGAGCACCACTCTGTCATAAAAAGAATGAAATTTTGCCATTTGCAGACACATAGAGGAGCTTGGGAAGAATTATGTTAAGTGAAATAAGCCGGGCACAGAGAGTGAAATACCACATGTCCTCACTCATAAGTGAGGACTAAAAAAGTAAATGAATAACAAAGAAAGAAAAGGAAGGAAAGAAAGAAGGTTACTAAAGGTTACTAAAGGTAGGAAAGAGAGAGGGGGGAGGGGGTTATCAAGAAATTGGTTAAGGGTCACAAAGAATGATTATGTTTTATAATGATGACTACACTAATTATCCAGATTTTATCATCACATTTTGTACACAGATACAGATTTTCAATTCTGTACAGCACAAATATGTACAACTAATTATGTTTCAATAAAAATAAATAAATAAAAAATAAAAATAAATACGTCTTGGAAATACTAAAAAAGAAAAAAAAAATAGGTCATTCTTGGGCATGTGCAGGAGGGTGAGAAGGCTATCCAGGCATCCTGGAGGAAAACTAGGTTCATGGAAATGAAAAACGAGGAGACTCAAGCAACAAATGAGCAAGAGCACCAAAAGCCACAGAGATGCCAAATAAAATGAGAACTACAAGCAGCAGGTGCGTACGACACAGAGGAGGTCACTGGCCACAAGTAAGCCATCTCGGTGGCATCGTAAAGAATGAGTTAAAAAGGGAGTAGTAGTGGAAAAGCTGTACAAGAAGAGTCTTTGAAGATTATTTGACAGATGGGAAAAATGGAGGAAGAGCTGTAGCATAAGGTAGAAGCAGAGTGTGTGTCTGGGGGGTGGGGGGAAGAAGTCAAAGATAAGGCAAGGTCCCTACTGAGCTGTGGAGTGAAATCTCAAGTTCAGATGGATGCAAGTGCTTAGGTGAAGAAGGGAAATATGTGCTCAACTCAGCCAGGAGGGGAGAAGGTAAAATAAATCTCATCTGCAGTGAGACAAAGAACTGAAGGAAGTTTAAGGGGCCAGATGAGATTTTTTTAAAAAACCAGTTCTGCTCCTGACTTCCTTCCTCTCTTGATTTAGGGCGACATTTTACTTACCTAAGCCTCACTCACCTCATCTGGAACATATAACTAATGATCTGTGTTTCGCTTGGTTGAGGAAAGATTGAATGATATATGAAAATCTCTTGGCACAGCCTGATAGATGTTAAACAACAAATACAGCAAGTAATATCTATTATGGTATTATTTCTCTAGAGTAAAAGGTGAGGTTGTAAAAGTAAACGGCTAGGAGTGAAGGAGGAAAGTAAAGGGTGTGTGATGGAAGGCTTGAAGAAGGTCATTTATAACCTTTTAGAAAAGTTACTGAGTACAAAGGAAAATGTGCTCCTGAGGGTCACAGTGCACTGAAGGTGGAGCTGTGGTTGGAGACCAGGAATCCAGTGGTAGCACTGCCCGTTTGGTTCTGTGCTGTGACCCTGCAGTGCTCAGACCACATGGCTGTAGAAGCACAGAAGGTAAATAGCTGGGATTGATGATATCATAGCAGGATTGGGCCATGGGTGAAAGAATATCAAAGATGTGACAATAAATGAAATGAAATGCTTGACCATGGCATCTAAACTAGAAGGAAATTAACAGCAGGGGAGTAATGAATCATAGGCGCTGTGGGTCTCATGTGGTTAAAGAGAGAAAGTAAATTCAAAATTGTTGGCAAACTAGAATTGTTTCAATGGGGTCAATATTGAATATCATTTAGCCATAAATATCAAAAGAACATTGTTATACTAAGAATAATCAAAATCATGTAAATAGCCCAATAATTGAAAAATATAACACTAACACTGAAGTGAAAAAAAACTTACTTTTAGTATATTAGTTTTCTCTTAAGATCTAATTACATGAAGAAATTATGTCATTTTCAAAGGCAAAAATAAAAGATCTGTGCAAGCAGTTTTTCAAACTAACAATTCATTTAATTTAAATCTGATGCATTTATCTTTCTATGCAACGTGTTTTATCTTGAAATTAACAAAATGTCATTTCTAAAATTTTAGTAAATCAGTTATCATAAAACAAAACATACTATGTTCACTGTTAAATATATCACATGCCAGAAAACTGAAATTGCAATTTTTGTTTGAAATTTGAAATGCTATGCTCATCAAGAAATACATCTGTTACCGTGTAATTTTTAACATTGTAATTAAATTAAATGTGGTCTCATTTTATATTTAGAATGTAAATGTTGACATTAAAAGGAAAGCAAGATGTTTACTATCATGGTACATAATCACAAGGAATATAATGATTTGATACATAGTTTTTCAATAACAAAAACAAAGTAAACTGCTCATAATTTCTGGAGATTGAGATTTTCTTTGAAAGTAATTATTGAATAGAATAGCCTGATTCTAGCCATTAAATACCACATTTGTCAAAAATGTTTCAAGAAATTACTATACTATACTTTAAGATAGATCTATATATCTACAAAAATATTAAGTTGCTAATATTGCTAAACTATACTTTGCATATGTAATATAGTAAGGCACATATGTAGCAAGGATATCATAATCTAAAAATTCTGTTCCAAGTCCTGGGAAACAAGAGCCAAGTGATAACGTGCAGGAGAGACTTTAAAAATATGTATCCAAAAAAAAAGGAAACATGTAAATGTGACTATTGTTTTAGAAAATTCATTTCAATAAACACTGATTGAATTCTTACTATTTATAAGGAACAACAGGTCTCTGCAATACAGGGGATATATATAATGCTTTCTTCTTAAGTGTTTTCGCAATTGTTATATAAAGAAAGGAACAGGGGGTGGGGAGCCTGGTGACTGAATTTCAGAAGGTTGTTCAGGTGCTTTGCTCAGGCATGCTGAGGACCCCACATGCATCGTTGTTCACAGAAGAATTAATAAGAACAGAGCTGGAACAACTACTGCAGATTTTGTGTTTGGTTGATTTTTATTTACTTATTTATTTTTTTTAAGTAGGTGTGCTTAAGTAAGAACAATAGAGAATTTAAAACAAACAAAAACAGCATGAAAGGAAGGGGAGAAAGAACCTTCATTATAATGCTGGAAGAAGCTAACAGTTCACAGTTAGCTAAAAATGATATGTTTATTTAAAAAACAATTGAATACATTTATGCAAATGACTAAAAATTTGCATTGGAATGTAGTTGTATTTGGATATATGTTTACTAAACTGCTCTCCATGTTTAGAGACTATCATCAGAGTAAACTCTATCTGAGAAAGAGTTGAGATCCAATTGAACTATCTCCATGATTACTAGAAGGGTCCAGTCACTATTGTTATCATAGCAGACAGTGAGCTGCAAAGATTTTTGAGCTTTTTCAGTTACTGGAATTTACTTTCAGGGCAGCCTAATGCACTTTGAGTTTACCTGTACCGAAAATGGTGCCATAGCTCAATCAAGACCACATGTTTTAAAAAAACTTTTTAAATAAAGTAAATAAATAAGTACACTAACAGTATATCTAATCTCTCCCCTTCCCATCCTCCAAGGAATATGTGAGCCATTCAGTCAGTAACTTTGAAAGATAAAAAGCCCCAGAAAGCTCAGTTTCATTAGAGATGAAGGCAAGTCATCCTGTATTACCAAATGGAAAAAATGACCAGGAAGAAAGAAAACATTCTACAATTTTCTTGTCACCACATTGTGAATTCAAAATAATGATTCTCCAGATCAGGGAAAAAAACCTTGACATACTTATTTAATTCTTTCCAAAACCAGATATGGATTTATTTATTTAAATCCTTCCAATAGTCCTCCTCTGTTTAGACTGTGTCGTCTCTGTGCTGGTAAACAGTTGAGCACTGTTTACCCCAGAAAAAGGCGGGACCCATATGGGACTGTGCAGGAGGAAGAGTTGTGTGGGGAAGAGACAATGGGAGGGCACCTCATCATTGAAATTATCTAAGCCAGCACGGGTATCCCTTGGAAACACTTCTCACCATCGAGAGATATTCTTGACTTCTCAGTAAATACTTTTGTATTACTAAAATGAAATAAAATTTTTACATTGCTTTCAAAGCTATACAGAAATATATTCATTTGTTGAAGGGAATATAATGCTGTGGTTATGCATGAGGGTTGGGAAGCCAAATAACTTCTATTTGAATGAATAGGAATAATAAGGACACATACCTAGCTCATTACAGTGCTATGAGGGTAAAAGAAGTTAATATGTGTGAAGTAGGTCGAATAACAACTGACATAAGAACTCAATCAAGTTAGCCATTAACATTATTTAAAAAAAAAAAAAAAAAAAAAACAATTCATGGCTCCCTTTCACTTGCTTTGGTGACTAAGAACCAATTGAGTGTAAGTACAAGGACAGAGACAATCCCCAAATGTTTCTTCCAAATATTTGTTTCCTCAGTGAGTTAGAGCTCAGGCCAAATTAAGAATAATGTTTATGTTCCAAGGTTAGCCCATAAAAGTCTTTGTTCACCTATTAGTTTGCTTATCTATAGAATTAAAATTCCTAGACCATATTTTCAATCCTAGAATCATCAAATTATGCCACAAGAAGGGAGCAATGAATTTCATTGTAGAGAAAACTTTAGTTTCTCTGAAAGATTTTATACCAATGTGATTTCTTCTGTTTTATTTTATTTTTTAATTGTACACATTTATGTTGTATGAAGTAATATTTTGATACATGTTTATATTGTATGATGATCAAATCAGGCTAATTAGCATATCCATCCCCACAAATGTTTACCATTTTTTCATGATAAGAGCATTTGAACTCCTTTCTTCTAGCCATTTGAAAATATACAATAAACTATTGTTAATTATAGACACCTAGAACCGTCATAGAATACTAGAACTTATTCTTCCTGTCTAGCTGCAGCTCTGTATCTGTTGACCAACCTCGCCTAATATTCCCCCCCACCACCACGCTTCCCAGCCTCTAGTATCCACAAGTTTACTCTCTACTTCCATGTGCTCACCTAGTTTAGCTCCCACATACGAATGAGAATAAAGACTTCTCAAAAACTTACAGTAAGCTACCATATGATCAAGCAATCCCACTACTGGGAGTTTATCCAAAGAAAAGGAAATCAGTACACCAAAGAGATACCTGCATCCCCATGTTTACCGCAGCACTATTCATAATAGCCAAGAGATGGAATAGCCATGTCCATCAGTAGATGAATAGATTAAGAAATGTGGCATATACACACAATGGAATACAACTCAGCCATAAAAAGAAGAGAATAAAATCTTGTCATTTGCAATTACATGAATGAGCCTGGAAGACATTACATTAAGTGAAATATAGCCAAGATATGGAATAGCCAAGATATGGAATAGCCATGTCCATCAGTAGATGAATAGATTAAGAAATGTGGTATATACACACAATGGAATACAACTCAGCCATAAAAAGAAGAGAATAAAATCTTGTCATTTGCAATTACATGAATGAGCCTGGAAGACATTACATTAAGTGAAATTAAACATTGTCTATACAATGGAAAACTGCTTAGAAACTCATCTAATGTTAAAACTAATTGAAACTAGAAATGTTTATTCAGTCTATAAAGATAGACACAATTTAATTTAGAACCCCTCCTCCAAAATGACATAGATCATGTCTTATTCGTTTCCTTCAGTTATGATGGAAACCCACTGAGGTTAGGCAAATACAAATAAAAACATCTTGCAAATGTTTACCCTCTAGGTGAATACTGGCATATACAACACAAGGATGAAATGGCACATCTACTCCCTCAGCTTATTGATCACTTGTGGAAAGCCCAGAAATGGATAATCTTCACTTTGACAGAATACATCCTTGTTACATCCAGTTACCCAGGCAAGAAATCTGAGGTTCGTCCTTGAAATCTTCAACCCAGACTATCAACTTATTACCAATCCTGGTGAAATCAACCTTCAAAATATATTTATTTTTAATCTGCCCATTTTTTCTCATTTTCCTAGTCCCAACTACTGTCTTTCTATTAACAACACACCACCATTCTCCACACAGAAGTGAATGAACCTCTTTGAACAAAAATAATGAATTTTCCCACTGCATTTATGATAAAACTCAAAATAATAAAAATGGCCTAATTATTCTGCTCTAAATTAATACTCCAGTTGCCACAGAGATTATATCAATATGTAATTATACTTATTTTTGTGATTATTCATTTAGTGAATAAATGGCAAATTTATTTTCCTCATTGTATTCTCAATACCTAACAGTTTCTGATCTATAATAGATTTTGAATGAAGATTTGTTGGATAAATTATTTTTTTTAAATCCTTATGGCCTCCATTACAATTAGATTCGGTCTACCTGACAGATAAGTAAATAAATCTAGTCAGTAAATTATTTGCTTTATATAGTAAGTATTGTCATACAATGATTTTTTTCCCTTTGCTTTTCTTTTTTAAACTGGGGTGCCTAAAGGAATTACTTGTACACATGCCTCATAAGAACAAGGGAAATGTCACACCAGTTCTGAACGAGTAACCAGTCATTCTGGGTATGTCTCTGATGATGACACTAAAGGCTATTTTGAGAAAAGTGAATTCATTTTACCCATATCTCTCATGATTGCCCATATCCTTTACAAGCTTTTCTATCCAGAAGAGCTCTTCATCTATATGACTTTAGTTGTAACTACTAAAATTTCTGAATAGAGAAGAGAATCATGGGAATTTGCAGTTACACACAATCTACTTATTTGGGGTAAGCAATTACATCCCTGGAGATCCTTCCAGAAAATGAGCTCTGATTCAAAAATAAATATAAGAAAGAGGTTCAGCTGATCATTTTTTGAACTTCCAGTATATGTAAGACTCACAAGCTTGTGCATAATACAAGGGGTCTTCAAAAAGTTCATGGAAAATGCATATTACAAAAAAAATTATGCACGGATTGCAAAGCTTTTTTACACCAAAATAAACTCGTACCAACTTATTATAATCTGTTTGAACAGGATCTAGTTTGAGGTGCTAAGAAGGATAAGATTTGTTCACACACCCCCAACATGAGCAACCAGCCCAGCGACAACTACAGAGCTGCTGCGGGAAGTGCCCCAAGCTCTCCTGAGCCAGGGCAGTGGGGCAGGGGGCAGGTCAAGGGTCTCAGCCACGCCCCCCTGACATACCTACAACCAGCCCAGCAATGATCTCCAAGTTGCAGCAAGAAAGGCCCTGCATTCCCAAGCTGGGGTGGTGGGAGGTGAGGGCTTTTGCCACACTCCCCTGACATCTGTACCCAGCCCAGCAATGACCAAGCCACTACTGGAAGCCCACTGTGGGAATGTGGGGGTGTCATAGACTTCAATCCTGCCCTTCCTCCTTCATCCTTCTTCCATCATATTTCCTTCCTCTTTCACCTCTCCCCCTCTCTCCCAACTGCTCTACAACAACATCATAGAAGGTTAAAAAAAAATAATATTAATAAAATAAAATAAAAACAGGATATCAACTTGAAAAGATCCCCTATCTGAAAAGCATGAATTCTGCTACAATTGAAGTAAGAACAAACATTAAATTTATGATTAAGCTTGGGTAGAAGAATGGCGAAATCACTGGTCTGGTCAAAGCAAAAGCATACCAGTCAAGAGCAAAGGTCATGGCAACAGTTTGGGGATGCTAAAGGCATTTTGCTTGTTGACTTTCTGGAGGGTCAAAGAATGATCACATCTGCTTATTATGAGAATGTTTGAGAATATTGGCCAAAGCTTCATCACAAAAACACCCAGGAAATCTTCACCAGAGAGTCCTTACCATGACAGTGCTCCCACTCATTCCTTTCTTCAAACAGGAGCAATTTTGTGAGAGTTTTGATAACAAAATAATCAGGCAACCACCTTATAGTCCTGATTTGGCTTCTTCTGACTTCTTTTTGGTTCCTAATCTTAAAAAATCTTTAAAGGGCATCCATTTTTCTTCAGTTAATAATGTAAGAAAGACTGCATTAATATGAGAATTTAACCTCAGGATCCTCAGTTTTTAATGGATGAACTAAATGTCTGATGTCATTGTTTACAAAAGTATTTGGAACTTGATGAAGATCATTTTGAGAAATAAAGTTTATATTTTAAAATTTTATCTTTTATTTCCATTTTTTCCACAAACTTTTTGAAGTCCCTTGGTACATAAGAAAACATCCTAAAATTCCCTCTACACTTGGCCTTTACAGAATATGCAATTTTTTCAGATAGACTCTCCCAGAGGTAGATAAATTCTTTACTCTAGGTTGATGAAGCATCTAACATGTCTCTGAAATGCAATCAAAGGTTTAATTTTTAATGTGTTGAATCAAATGAAAGTTACTAACATATATACTCATCTGTGTGATATTTGCAAATGAGAAAATATAAGTAATTCTTAAACAACATTCAATTTTTTGATAATTATTTTTGACAATTACAAATGAGCAATGGTCCAATGCTCTAGAAATTTAGGATATATCCAACAAAATAATAAAATTATCTTATAAAACCCAAACTAATGAAAAACAGAAACCTAACTCAATTCCTCAATTTGATTGTTCAGCTACATACATGAGATTAGACAAAATAGTTTTTAGTATTTATATCTGAATAATACTTAACAATTTACATACATATAATCAAGTTTGGTTTAACATTGTCCTTCCCTTGAGATTGCTGAATTCCTAGCTAAACACTTTCCTAAGGAAAATAAAGACAGCCAGAAAGACAGAGGAAGGGAAGGAGGGAAGGAAGGAAAGGAGGGAAGGAGGGAGGGAGGAAAGAAAGAGGGAAGGACAAAGGAAAAAGCAGATTATTAGTTGACTTGATTTAAGAGTTCTTTCCTAACAGATATCGGCTATTTTCATAAAAACAATATTAATAATAGCTGCCATTTGAGTGTTTATTAAATTTCAATGTTCTTCATGACAAACGTATTACATAAAGTATTGCTATTTTTTATGACAGTGCTCTTAAAAATGTACTATTCGGGTATTACTCAGATTTTTTAGATGAGAAAACTGGGGTTTAGGAATTTAAAGCAATTGGCTCAAATAACACACCTGCTCAATTGTGAAACCCAGGTTTGACAGCCCCTTAAGCCTATGTACTTTCAAATCCATTCCAGTGGCTACTTATCTATCTCTAGACCAAATTCTTCATGTTACAAATGTGACCCACAGGTGTAAAAATGTAAGATAGATGTAAAAATGTTGTAACATTGCATATAGCAAGCTAGTAGCAAAGTTGGGACTAAAAGCATCATCTTCTGATTCCAGCCAAATATTCTTCCTATAAAAGTAAATTAGAGAGTATAACAATATCAATCTAATTTGCAAGGAAGTTAATAAAGTAGAAATGAATTTGAGGGCCAAAATTTCCCCCAAAGTTGACTATATTTTCACATGCAAAATGTTGCACAGTAAAGATATGCCCTGTTTTATTGTAAGTTTGTTTCTCACCTTCAAGTCTCCATCTTCCTATCCTTCTTGCCCCTCCTCTTCCTTCTCACACTACATTTGGTCCCAGCATTCATTCACAGTCATGACCCAGCTTTCAGGGTAAGTCCACAGTTGAGTAAGATCTCTAAGCCAACCCTTTAATCTTTAAGCCGGCCTGAAGTCCACTCAATTCATATTTTTCTTCAATTCATATTTTGGTCTTTTGCCTTATTCCTAAGCTTCTTTTCTGCTTTGTTTCTCTCCCTACATTTCCCTTATTGAGTTTTAGAACTCATCTGTCTCTGTTCTTGAACCCTATGTCACAGTTGGGATTCCCATGACCATCTGACAATTGCCAGCTGATCTTCTAATTATCACCTGCTTCAAGTCCTGTCCCTGTATACTTATAATCTGTCTTGGACCCCTCCCTTTATCCTCCACCCACTAAGGACTGCCTAGATCACAAACTGCTATTGTCTACAAAGAACATAGCCTTTTCCCTCCTGCACCTTCTTTACCCCAAACAGCTGCTACAGTTACCCCTGGGGCTTCTGCTCCACCCCAGAGAAAGAATCTACTTTCTAATCACAACCAGTCCCTGCCTTCTTGCCTTTCCTTTTATACAGAACCAGTCATTCCTGACTGGTAGTAACAGGAACAAACAGGTCTATTACTTGATGAATATAATAAATGTTTTCCTCCCAGAGGAGGGTGGCAATCTTTCTTAAACTGGTGCTGATTCTAGCAGTTTGGAAGGCTTTGCTGAATCCATCACTGAGATCCCTAAAGATAGAAGTAAGACTCTCTGACAGCATCACACAGAAAATTGGATACAATCTCACAGCATGAGAAAACACACTGCTGAGTGGATATAATGCTAAATAATAATGGGACAATCTAAAGACAGGAGCCAATGAGTCACAGGAAGGCACAGAAAATGTTGCAGACAAATTAAGTAGCACAAGACTCATTTTTGGAGGGTTCAGGGAAAAGACCAAAAGTGTAGGATGGAATTAAGTTATGGGAAATATGTTTGTTTAAAGCATAAATCGAATAGCCCTAGTTTGTCTCCTTCAAATCCACAAATTTTATAGTTACCATAAACTTAAAAAGACTGACTGTGAGAAGATACTATAATACAATTGCAATTAAAAAGCTAGAAGAAATTAAACTATTTAAAATAATTTAAACTAGGCCATTTAAAGGAAAGAAAACGAGCATATTTTGAATAACTTAGAATTTAAATAGGAAACTAATTGGAAAACAAATCTCTAATCTAAAAAAAATTAGTAAATAAGAGCTAAATCACTTGACTAATGCTATTTAAGATAAATAACATTTGGGACACAGGAAGATGTTTTTAAATTTATGATGAGTCAATTTTGTTAATTGTGGGTGGGTTATCCTTCTCAGGAGGTGTCCTGTGCTGCAACTCAGAAGCCTAAACCCATTCGAATAGGAAAAATCATCACCTAACTCCTTAACAAGATTGCAGACACTAATGGCTACAGCAGAAGAGTATGCAAATTCTGTTTCCATCTCCAGCCATGGGGAACAGACCAGGAAAGACAGTAGGATGTTTAGCAACTGTCCTACAATGTTATCTTTAACGAGATAGCTAAGGCTGGCCTGGGTTCACACAGTGGGGTGAGAGTAGGGAGGAGCTGTGAGAGGCAGTGGGAACCACAAAGAATAGATGTAGGATCTATTTCTGAAATGTCTATTATATTAGTCTGTTTCTGTTGCTTATAACAAAATACTTGGAACTGAGTAGTTTGTAAAAAAATGAAATTTATTGCTTGCAGTTTCAGACGCTGGGAAGTCCAAAGTCCAGGGAACACACTTGGCAGAGCAGAGAGAGCAGAGAGAGAAAGACAGATTTTCCTCTCTCTTCTTTTAAAGCCCTCAGAACCATGCCCCTGACCATTGTTTTTAATACATTCACTATAGCATGATCCTACAATCTAATCATCTCTTCGAGGCTCCACCTTTCAATTATCATTAATAGGTTTTCCCACCCTCTTAACAGTCACACCAGGGGCGAAGTTTCTAATACGTAAAACTTGGGGGACACAATTCATGTTTCAGTGAGTTTGGGAGGACATAATTCAATCCACTACACCTATTATTTCCCTGGTGTGAGTTTCTTCACCATTTCTGCATGTTTTCATAAATTCCACTATTTTATATATTATGTGATAAAACGGAGTCTTTAGAAGTTGTGTTTACCACCAAGCTTCCTGGCAAAGAAGAAAACACTTTCTTACCTTGCATCATCTCCAATATTCTCCCTGGCTCCATCTTTTCTTCCAAAGTCATTCACTCTTCCACTAAAGTATACAACATCATCCAACCTTCCCATCTTTCCCCACCATTTGCCCATTAGATTAATTCAGGAAAAAATAAAGTACATGACAAAAGATGTCACGGAGCAGGAGTTAATAAGGATGAGTGTGGAATCTAAAAAATCTAGGGAGTGGACCAGCTGCTTTGAAGGGCTACACCGACATTATGGACAGATAAAGCTTCCGTGCAAACAGTATTTTACCCAATCCCTCTGTGCTTTGTCAAACAAAAGGTATGAATGGTTTTGATTGCTTTTCATTCGAGGTTGAGGTTAAGGAGTGAACTATTATGTGCATAGAAGCTGCGTCTTCTCTCAAAGCTCTTGAACTTCATGCTTAGCCCAGTGGAGCTTGTTCTTCAATCCACATGTTCTTCCTCCAGACACATGCCTCACTCACAGCTAGAGTTTTTCATAAATGCCAATCTTTTCTCAAGCTAGAGGATGGGTGACTATTAATGTTTTTCCAGTCCAGTGTTCATCTAAGTTGGAGCAACTTCTCAGGTGACAGTATATATCACTGGATGCTTTAATTAAGGAAGCCAAATATCCTTCCACTAACAAACTAAGCATATTCAATTCTACTCTCCTATTTTTGATTAATTTGTCCTCTTTCATTTCTCTCCTCTGCTCTGTTTGTCTCAAGTATCTAATTTAATTTCCTCATGTAATAAACCATGATTCTACAATTCCTATAATTTTGCTTCTTAGCTTCTTTCTTTTATAGCCAAGCTCTTTGCTACACTCAAGCTCTGTATTTCATTACCCACTTGCTACTAACACTTGTCTTGCTAAGCTTTCTTGGAAAAATCTAAAAATCTCCCACTGCTCAAACAATAAGCCCACCTTTAAATCCTTTCCTATATGTTTATTTGCTTGAGAAGGGTGTCCAATAAGGTCAAAGGCTGAAGAAAAAATTAATTACATATATTTAGAAAATTAAATGATAAAAAATCATCATCTTTAATAAAGTTGGATAAATTTCAAAATGCCCTATAGATGAAGCATAGCATGTAATTGTGATAAATCTATACTGTATAAACAGGTCTCCAAGGATTTGACTCATTATGCTATCCCATCCTCAGCAAGAGCTAAGAAAAATCTGTAGAGCATGTCATTCCTTCTGATTACGTGAAACAATCACGACTCAACCATCCCATCAGCAAATTCCCCTAACATTTGCGTGTTCTACCAGTCTTTAACCTAGGTATCTTCACCTCTTAGCATGAACTTGTTTCTGCTAGTCTTGTCCAGTAGGAATTGCTGAATCAGCTGAACAAAGATGACATTTTATATTATGTTCTATTTATCGCATACCTCAACCAGCGTAGTAATATCAAAGTGTTAACATGCTTCAAGACTAATGTAAATATGATTTTCCACTAAGAAAAATTATTTGTAACTTAATGGTTTTCTGAAATTACAGTTATGATTTCCTTTTATGGAGAAAATAACACCAGATAAAAATTTCCAGTAAAATGACCAATTTAAAAATACAAGTGCCAGTTCAAAAAACTCTTTATTCTGGTGCTCTGAAATAGAAGTTCCATATTTTAATTGCTTTTGTTTTCTATTGAAAAATGTTAAAGTCATCTTCAAGGTGGCATTTTATATATTACTGATTCTTTTTTCAGCAAAAATCAAAAGGTAGAGTTAGGGATCTTCCAAGAATCCTTAAGGGCCTAAATCATTAGAGTACAAAATGCAGTAAGAATTAAATGCACTTAATAAAATATTTGCATTCGCTTTACAGATAATTTCTTACTTACTTATTAAAATGAACATAAATATATTATAGTAATAAGATTCCAAGTCTTATGATTATGTGAAAACAAATAATAAATGAAAAGAATATTTAAAAGGTAGTTGATATGTGAAAGTTTTCAAACTGACATTAAGTAATTTTCTATGAAAACCAAATTAAATAAAAGAATTAAAATTCATAGACTTCTTATTAGCCTGAGAAGTTCCTGCATAGCACTGAACACACTAAGTACAAAGTTCCATTTTATACAAGGAATATGAGAATGAAGCCTGAGCCATTTCAAGTGTTTGATGTAAGAGATCAACACATTTATGGAGTTTTGACATATTTATTTTGTGGATTTGAGATTCTTAAAATATTGGTTGAAGATATAGACTTCAAAATTCCCAAACCCTTTGACATTGTGGTTAGCTCTAAAATTGCCACACTATTCTTTCTAGATCTTCTGGTTTTTATAAACAGTTAAGTGCATCCAAATAATCAGGATTAGGAGGGAAAAGAAGGAGGAAACTGAGAAAAACAATATAGACAATTTCTAGAATGTGTTTTCTACCTTATTTGGAACTAGAGAAAATAGGACCATCCCATGCAATTAACCCCCAAATTAAACATAATCCCAGTCAGTGAAGGTGAAGATGAAGACATAATTCTTAGTGATTGCCTTTTCTCAATGTTTACACTTAAACTGCTTTCTCTACAGATCAATTTTGTAATAAAAATTATTATTAAAATCTTAGTCACCAAAAATGCATTATTAAAAACATGGTATAAAGTGGGACCACAAACAGTCCCTTATTCAAAGGAGTAAATCTCTTCTTTAAAAAGTACTCCAACAATTAATAGTACAGCTAAAAGGAAAACAACACATTTTCCTATTAAATATGCTCTGTTCATTTTATGAACATTTTTAGCATGGAATATGACAGCTGAAATAGAAACTATTTGTTACAAATTTATCTAAATTATTTGTTGGGGGAAAAAAAACTCAGACAAGATTTTAAAACCCACTTTTGGTCTATAACCATGTACTCATGAATTCCGAAATGCCAAAATATAAGCTAAAGAATTAACATTTCATGGTCTGAATTAAAAAATACTTACAGTATTGGCTTTTCCAGACGACTTCCCTGTGAACCAACAATCTCCCCCAGTGTACAAAACACTTGTCCCAGAAAGTCCTGAAATAGATAAAAGGATTAAAACTCATAAGTTCCCAAACTATCTTCACAGTATATATTTTGTATATACCATTTGCATTGTTTTCACTGCTGAAACATTGAATTTTCTAACTTCCAATAATAAATAAAATAAGTGTTCATAATATTAATTAATTCATAATATTAATAAAATATGCATTGATTTAAGCATGTGACTGTCCCAAAAGTTTGCATAGCATTTTGTGCTTTTAGTCACAGATAAGGTTCATAATTTTGAGTTTTCACATGTTGCATTTCTTTTCTTGTTTCAACTAAAAATAAAATGGAAAAAGTTTTAAGTTTTGAATGCACAATTGGCTTGACTTCAGATGTCTCTGAAACAACTAAACTGTTGGCTGAGGAGACAAATTGAGAAAGCGCACAGCAGAGGTGGCTAATGATCCCAATAATACTCAAAGAAAGGTTGTGTGATGTCATAGCCAAAACTGGGGTCCAGAGCCACACTGCCAGGCATCTATTCCAGTATCACCATGTACTACTTGTGCATATGGGCAATTAATTAAGCACTTGAGTTTCTTCCTCTCTAACACGTATTAGTACCCCCTCATAGAGTTGTTTTGAGGATTCAATGAGTTATTGCATGAGTTAATATTAGCATATAGGAAGTGCCTAAAAATGGACGAAGTAAAATACATTATAATGTTCATTAACATAAAACTAGCTGATTTTTGTTTTCAAGACTCAGAATAGCCCTGCAAAATGAGAGGTCTGCTACTAACACTGTATTTCATGTATAAAAAAACTAATAGTCTAGAAGGTTGATTTTTCTGTGTTTTCAGCAGTCATTAAATAACAGAGCCAGGACCCACACAGATGTCCTGATTCTGGATGGATATGCCACCTAAGATTTTAAATACCATAAATACAATGACACTTCACATGTCAATGAAATAAGGGCTCCAACACTGCCTGGATATGTGGGTGAAGAAAACATGGAGGAATTTCAAGGAGAGACACACACCTTCTAGTTTAGCCTATATTGGATTCAAGGAATTGTCTTGCCGTAACGGAGAAGGTGGGAGATCTCCTTAAATTAATTGTGCAATAGACTGGCCCAAGAGAAGCCTTAAAAAGGATGGACAGAGGACTAACAGCAAACAGCATGTTTTAAGTCTTACTAAATAAAATCAGAGTCAACAAATCTATTTATTAAGGGTACAAGGCATTGTACTTAGTTCAGTGGGATACTGAGAAAGGACTGTTTTCAAATTTTAAAAAAAGGAACTAGTATTGGCCCATTTTACAGATAAGGGAACTGAGGCAGAGAGAAAGTATGTAATTTGCTTAGAGCCACGATGTGGACCCAGTGGTCTAAAGCCAAGGCTTACTCACTTACCCTCTACGCTAAGCCATGCTGCCTGCCTCCCTCTAGTGTAATGAGAGGAGCAAGACCCAGCCACACAAAAGCCTAACAAGCCACAAAAGTAAAAACTGTGTTATTCAGTGGAGAAAAAAAAGAGGAGGTAGGGACTTCTCTATGACCAAGGAAAGAAAAAAGGCCTCTGTAGACTAGGATGGTCAGGTGAACATTTTCCCAAAGGAAGTAAGCCTTGACAGCCAGGTAGAAATCAAATCATGCAGAGAAGAGAATTGAGCATTCTAGGACAGATGAGAATTATGGGCAAGAAAGTAATGAGAAAAGACAGGGGCTCAAGTAAAGTGCAGAGATGGAGACGAGGAGCCAGGACTATGGAGAACCCTCTTGGCCATACAAAAAAGTTGTCTTAGGGTCATCAGAAGCAACCAGAAGCCTTTCAGCAGTGCAGGAGCGTCATTAGAACAGTGTATTACTCAAGTACTGTTTGCAGAATGGACTGAGGAGTGAGGAAAAGAACTGGAAGCCAGATCAGTCGGAAGGCTGTAGCAGTTAACAAGAAAAGTGGCATGATTTGCTGAAAATGTATTTGCAGGTGGTGGGACTTGGGGGCAGTTGGGATAGGGAGAGAGACGAAAAATAACTCTGAATGTGGTATGTGGTGACTGACAGAATGCCATACCCTCATAAAACTGCAAATCATTTTAAATTTGCTTTCACATGCACACATAAAAAACTTAAGGTAAAGCCTTAATAGATTTAAATTAAATGTCCTTATTAATAGCCTGTCTTTACCAATTTCAAAACAGAGTTTACAGATATGTTTATGGGGTTTTAGTAAACCTAAATTTCTCTAAGTCTCATGACAACTAGAAAGAGCTGAATTCTGAAGATTTGGAACGTACCAGCACTCTTCTGAGTCAGCAGCAATAAAAATACATGGAAGAATTTAGAACTCTTTTCTAGGGATGCTATATTAATGGGCAGCTGCAAATACTACACACTAAATGGATTTGGCCAATGGAGTAATAAGTCTCAGTAAAAGCCGTCTGTGCTGTAATTACTAAAGAGAACAAAACAGAAATACTGAGCATGTTCATGTTAAGGTAGAGACATACTAGCAAACGGAAGGGAACACACGATTGTCATCACTGCTGAACAAAAAAGAAATTAAAATAATTAAATCAACAAAATGTATACCAAAAAGTTCTGATGTAAATCTATGCATGTTATCTCTACAGCTATAGCCCATTTTGCCCCCATGTATTTATGGTTTTTGTTTTGTGTCTCTGTGTGTTTGTGTAGTCTCTATTAAACAACACATTTTCTATACAATGTAAAAATCAGTACATAATATTTATCAGATACTCTGTGTTGGAAAGTTCTACCGAATCCATTTTTTTTAGCCATATTAATGGTTCACACTTCCCATGTATTCGACACAATACTAATAATATAATTAGTGTCTCTTAATGGAGATTTTTAGATATTTTGGTTTATCGTTAGATAAAGATTGGAAATAAAAGCTAGTCATAACATGAACTGCTTTATTGCTCCTTACTCTGGTGTTGTGGTCCAATTGATGAGTCATTATAAATGGGTCAAAACAGCATAAATCCAGGCACTTTCCTACAGCTGTAACACACAGACTAAATCTAGCTATGAGTTTCTGACCGCTGAGAAATGCTTCAACTTATTCAATTATTTTAGCTATTGGGTTCTCCCCAAACTGGGCATGAGATCAATAAATATTATTAAAGGAATGATTTATTACTTTACAATCTAAATAACAGACTGATAGAACTTAGATTTGGAATCTATTTAAATGTATAAAAACCATGTTGTTAGTACATAGGATGCATACCAGTACTCTTAAAAAGTATCCAAAATAACCCTCAATTCAATATGCTGGTATTAAAGGTGAAAGACCTAACAGTAAGAGACAAGAACAAAGCAGAGAGTACAGCAACATAAAGCATTACAACAACAATACAAGTTTCACATTGCATAGGTTGTTTGGGGAAAAAAAAAAACCCAATAAACAATTAATCGGGTAATGAGAGGGAGTATGTTTGGATTATGCCCATAACAATCTAAACCTAGATTTATTACTAACATACGGTTCAAAATCCAAGAATGCATTGGTATACTATCAGGTTCTAGCTGATTATTTATGTTTCTTTCCTCTCTATTGTTAATGTTCAGGGAAATGTCTACTTTAACTGTATGCATAAAATTCTTATTCCTTCAAATTTATTACATTATTATTTCTTGTGTACCAATATTTACTGATCAATTCCCTCCATCTATATTTGATTTTATATTGTAGCTTGCTACTTGTTTACATTCATGAGAATTATATTAATACTATGGGCTTTAGAAATTCTATGCACATAAAAGGGAAATTTACCTTGCAGTAAAAGAGCTGATTTTGATGGTTGGTTCGTTGGTTGGTTGGTTTGCTTGCTAGCTTGTTTGCTAGGTATAAATATTAAAGGTTCCTATATATACTTCTTTTTTTTTTTTTTTTGTCCCTTTTGTGACCGGCACCCACAGTGGAAGCGTCGCTGCACTCCCAGCGCCGCACTCTCCCGAGTGCGCCATGGGCTCGGCCTCCTATATATACTTCTAAAAATCTTATACATACATACATTTATTTATTAATTTGGCAAAGTAGTGTAGCATACTCCTTAAGAATAATAATTTTAAGGGTCTATAGTACCTGTGTTAAGTAAGATACAGACTGAACCATTTACTCTATGCCTAATTTTCTTAATCTACAAAATGGGCCTATTAAATAATTCCTATCTCATAGGTTGTTGGAAGGACTAAATAAGATAATATATGCAAAGCACATAGAGCACATGCTTGAAACATGATAAGCATCTAATAATATATATATGCCTCTTTCATCCTCTCTACTCCTTTGGGTTAAAAAAATATTACTACAAGGCTGAGCCCGTGGCGCACTCAGGAGAGTGCGGCGCTGGGAGCACTGCGACGCTCCCACCGCGGGTTCGGATCCTATATAGGGATGGCCGGTGCACTCACTGGCTGAGTGCCGGTCACGAAAAAGACAAAAAAAAAAAAAAAAAAAAAAAAATTACTACATACTCAAAACTTACTACTTATTCCTGAATGCCAATAATGGAAATTATCTAAATAAAATAATTAATTTTCTTTTCCAAAACCACTTTACAGTCACAGTCAACACATGTTTGTTTAAACAAATGCTCATTGTAAATGCTACTATAAAATCCAAATGTGCCTGATACACCAACTCATCTTACCTGTTGACTAGTATACGTACAAATATATGCATGTAAAAGAATGACACTTTGAAAACAATGGCATAATGAACCAAGAGATATTAACTGTAAGTGGAATTTCTTATTTCTGTGCTAGCAGAAAGCAATCAATGCATGTGGTTTATCATTATCATCATCATAAACAAGCTCTTTCACACAGGCCAGTCAGACAAGACCTCTCAGTGATGACAATTAAGTAGGTACGTGAGTAATGTGAAAGACATAACCATGTGAACATTTGGGGCAAAAGCATTCCAGGTAGGAGAAAAACCAAGAACAGAGTCCCTGAGACAGGATTTTACTTGGAAGGTCAAGGAAAAAGCAAAAGGGGTAGACCCGGCCAGCAGGGAAGAGAGCAGTAGGAGACGAGGCACCGGGAACTAAGTCAAAGACTGTGATCTCCATCCAAGAGTGAAGAAAAGCCATGAGAGGCTTTGAACTGGAAAGTGACATGTTCTGATTGGCTTTTAAAATGATCGTTCAGGCTAATCTTCTTCCCCCAAGATTCTATCCTATTCTTTTCCCCATCTGTAGTCTCCAGACATTACCTAATCAGTATCTCCATCTGGATGCATATTGTGATATCAAACTTAACATGAACCTGGTCTTACCACTGGTCTGTCACTTTCCTCCCCAGTGTATCTCACTGCATAAACTGTATCACCATTTACCCAGTTGCTTTCACCAATAACCCAGGAACCATTCTAACTTCTCTTATTTTTACACCTGACATCCAATTCATCCACAATCATACCACCAAAATATAATCCAAAACTGACCACTTATTACCACACATGGCTAACCATCAAATGTGTCTCATCTTGCCAAATTATGACAGGCTTAGAACTGGTCTCCTGAAGTCCAGCTTGCTTCCCCAACCCCATTCTTCACTTCAGCTGGCTGCCACAGTCACCATTTAAATGCATAAATCAGATCACATCACCCTCCAGTGACAGCCATCAAAAAATAAAAAAATGCAAACTTCTTCTTTAACCAGGGCCTACAAATCTCTACATCTTTTGATTTCTATGTACCTCTCCAAACTATTTCATTCCACCCTCCTCATCATTCACAATATTCTACATATGGTAGCCATCTTTCTGTCACACCAACATTCTAAATCCCTTCCTGACTAAAGGCCTTTGTACTGCTCTTCCCTGTGTCTGAAATGCTGTTCCTCTACATTTTCAATAGTTCCCTCCTTCTCTGCAGTACCTATATACCCAGGGTGAACACTGGTGTAGAACCATGCTCCTTGGTTGAGGGGAACCTGAGCTTCTACTTAATGGTGCTTCTCCAGTTACTCCCTCACAGTATTAAAATCGTACTAATATAAGAGCTATAAAGAAAATAAACTATCTTAATTATTTATTTGCATGTGTGTTCATTGAATACATCTGCCCATCTCACCTCCCCAACTCTAAAATGTGAACTGTTTTAGGACAGGGACCTTGTTTGTCCTATTCATTGCTGCATTTCCCAGCACTACAACAGTGTCTAGTACAAATTTATTGCCTGCCTGACTGTATAAGAATATACATTGGAATTCAGTTCAGTTATATAAAGGTTAAATTAGATTTATATGCTAATGAAAGAATCTTGCCCCACTTATAAATCTGTTCCTGTAAGAAAATGCATTTTATGGTCCAAACAATTAATTTTCAAATGACATTTTTAAATATAACTGATCTATATGTGCAAGTGTGTATGCATAATATTTAGAAAATGTATCAAAGAACATACACACCTTCACTGCAGGCTAGTGTCTTGTGGTCAAAATGAGCCGGAAAGCCATTAGCACTTCTGAAGCAAAAATGTTAGTGGGTGCTTTCCAAGATCAGCCAAGTGGATAAATACATTTTGGGTTGTTTCACAGGTATGAAAATTTAGTACACAAAGTACAGTTTTGATATCATCTGGTCCAGCACACCAAGCAGAATTCTATACCCACCAATTATGGGCCTGTCATTAATCTTTTCATTAATGATTTGGCTGATGCAATTAAATTATGCAAATTAAAGTCATCTATGTAGTTCTGCTAATGGCATTAAGATGAGTGGGTCCACTAGCATCTTAGAGAACAAACCTGGGATTCAAAATGCCATGTTATGTTCACATGACATTAAGTTTATGGGGAAATATATTTCGGTAAAGATATTTCCTCAGAGAATCATAAAAGGGATAAATTCTCCTCCATAAAATATGATCCTGGATTCCAAAAGGCTTTGCCTGGAGCACAATGTTTTTCCACTAAAAAACTTTTCCACCACCAATGGACCAACTAAAGTTATATTGATCCTTTATGTCTCACTTACCTTGTATACATTTGCAATGGTAGAAATCTAAGGTACAGTTCTATACTCTACTGTACTTTGATTTTACCTAATAGTTTGAAAAAATAGGAATTTGATCCAAGATGCTTACTAGCCACCAAATAAAGTCAACCTGAAAGGGAATTCTTTCTAAATTATCAGAAATAAGAATAAATAATAAGGAAAAGATTTTATTATTACTAATTCAAGGAGTCTCTCTTGCTACCAAATCCCTTTTGTAAAAAGCACCTAACAGTTTTTTCTAAAAGGTTTTAGTTTATATTTCACCTTGCAAAATTAGACCAACCACACTCTTAAAGAATCATATCCTCAGGGAATAGACCTATCTTGTTTATTGGTTCCTCTGATGTTCCAAAAGCCTCATGAACTCCTCTTTATCTAAAATCTATACTTAAATGCTTTCAAATAAGGAAGGGCTTTTGTTTTTAACTTCTATCAGGAATTCAAGGCAGTCATCTCTAATAAGTCTTGTAACAATGCAAAAAAAAAAAAAAAAATTCCTCCCTGTTTTGACATAACCCAGTTATAAAGCTCAGGCACTTATTAACTAATTTTTATTGTCAATTAAATATATTTTAAAAATGTAACACAGACAGAAATGTAAAGGATAGATTAAAATGTGAGATAAAACTGTAGGAAACCATGCAGTACTTCAGTAGAAAGGTAATGAGAATCTGAACTAAGGCAGTAACAACAAGAAAGGGAAGAAAAAGATAGAAGAAGCAGTGATTCTTACCACAGGATCTGGTGATTCACTAAATGTTATATGTGAGACAGAAAGTGGTCAGTATGCATCCAAGTTTTTTAATTAAGTAAATTGTGTTGATGAATTCTTCTCCGGATAGATAATAGAAGCAGGGGAGCAAGACTGAGGTGGAAAAAAATCATAAATTTTAGATATACTTGGCTTTAGGCTTCTGTAGAATATCTAACAGGAAACACTTAAGCAGTTGAAAACTTGGAGTTTCGGAGATATGCAGAGGGATACATACTTGGGAGCCATCAGAATAAGACATGCAAATGGTTGAGCCCTCCCAAGGAGAGCTGATGCAGGAGATGAGATGAAAATTAGAAAATAAAGTTAAGAGAAATAACAATATTAAGGGATAGGAGGAGGAAGCACAGCTTAAAAAGGATAGATAATCAGTAAACAGAGAAGTAGGAGAAGAAACAGGGAAAAGTTTCCATGAACGTCAGGGGAGGTGAATATTTCAAAAAGGAAGTGGTCAATCCTATAAAAAGAATCAGGAGGTCAAGTAAGGTAGAGAATGAAGAGAGGCCACCGAAGCTTGATTTAACCCATGTCAGAGGAGTTTAAACAGAAGTGAAATCAGAAAACAGTCAGCTGAAGACTGAATGTAAAGTGAGGAAGTTATGTGAGAGCTCAGACTGCTCTTTGAAGCAGTGTGATGACGAGGAGAGAAGAACAGAAGCATCATGAGGGTAAAGCAGTGCTAAGACAAGTTGGTAGGATGAGGGAGACGTGAAACTTCTCTTGTAACAAACAAAAGCTTTTCTACAAAAGAGAAATATATGAAAATATATATACACTCATGGCTTCTGAGAGGCCTATCTCTTCTATAATAATATTTAGTCTTTATTGATCTGATTACTGAAGGAATGCATAGTCAGGCATGTTTGAGGTATCCTCCTATCCCATGCACTATTCTCGACCCTAAACTCAAGGCAACTACATGGGTAGCGACCACTTGTTACCACAATCACACTGACTCTCAAAATATCCTACCCCATGGAGATGTCCTCAACTGCCCTCTGAAGAGTAGTTTGAACCAAGAAACACAGAGATCAGGGGCAGGGAGAGTGGGTACTTGAAATTCCATGTCCAGTCGGGGTTAGGGAAGTCACTTTCCCATGTGTTCATTGATGAACAGAAACTTGGTCTTCAGAGAGAAGCAGAAGCTCAGAAAAAAGATGATAAAAGGAACATGTAGCCTCAGAGAAAGAGAGAAATGAAGAAAATAGCTATTGCAGTCTCAACCCACCATCCCTGTTTCCAGCTCCAGTTCCCCTAAGGACAAGCTATTCTTCACATTTATGAGATGCTTCTAATCCCTTTAATAAACCATCCATGTGTGCAGATAAGTGAATACATTTCTTTCTTTGCAACTAAACAATTTTAACTAGAAGTTCTAGGTCCTTTTCTGATTCTTCCGAGGACATTTGGAAAACTTCCAATACAAAGCTGTGAGAACAAATTTCAAATGTCCAGCTGCAATGCCATGAACCTTCTCATGAAGAGGAGGAAGGTGACATGGTGACTGCAGGGGCCTTGCTAATGGAGAAGAATGAGCTTAGTAGAGCACTTTGTTCAATTTGCAGAAAATCAATCACTTAGGCTGTCCTTTGAATACTTCTTCGCATGATTCTTCTCTATGCTCCATAACACAAATAAATGCCATATTCCCTCTTAATGAAAAGGAAACAGTAAATTTTCATTTTTACCTCAGGCTCCCAGTTTCCACAAATCTGTCTCCTAGCTTGTGATCACTCCAGATGTCCCCTCTCTTCTCTAAATTATGGCATTCTCCCTCTCTGAGCTACACTGGAAATCATATGCCCGTCCATTCTAGTTAACAGCCTACAACAATGGAAAAGTGAAAAATCTTACCCTCTGAGTCTCTGAGTCCAGCTGGCCTCCCAACACTGGCACAGCTGCCAATTCTATATCTATGTACTCAGATTTCACCTGGAACCTCACTGAGCCCCTTTCAGAATGCTGTTTTCACCCTATCCAGCCCTTCCTACTAGCTGTGACCTAATTCCAAACACACAGGTCAATCAACAAGAGGAGGGACTATCAAGGCTTCACCAGAGTGCCTTCTTTGTCCTTCTAGCTCTGATGCCCCACTGCACCTGAACCTGGAAACTTTCCCCACATAATAGTTGTTGCCTGGTGAGAAGAGCTCTTGAGAAAAGAGGACTGGGTAGGAGGGCAGATCAAAATACGAAAAGAAAAAGAGACTGAAATTGACTTGAACACAGACACTTTGTCTGTCTTCCTCACATTATCCCCGCAGAAACTAGCAAGGTGCCTGGCATAAGGAAGTATTGTTGAGCACATGAACTATCAGGAAAGCAGAACAAGCCACTCTGCCTACACCCAAATAGTTCCCATTCTCTCAGAAGTGAAGCCTTCCAAAAAAAACACAGGCCCATTATTTCATCCTGCTTAGCCTGATCCAACTTCAAACATTATCGAGAACTGTCAGTATTTCTAAAAAAAAAAAAAAAAAAGTAAATATATAAGAAAAAAGAAGATTAATTCATTCCATTTACTAAAGGTAACATTCTTTTAATAAGCCCTGAAAAAAAATGTTGTTCTAGGGTTCTCTAAAAATGTTATTTTCTAAAACAATCACATTACATGAAAAGTTATGAATATATAACTTTAATATTAGTAAATCAGCATAAATATTAATCATAAATCATCATATTATAATATATTATACAGTCATCATAAAAACATAAAAATATGAACTTACATGTTTGGACAAGTTGGGGCTCTTTGAATCAACATCATACCTAAAGATTGAAATACAAAACTCAAATTATTTCCATAAAATGTAGCTAGAGAAAAACATCAGCATTTTCTGAAATATATAAATAATGTAAAAATGAATCAAAAATAGTACTAATGGGGAGAAAAACTTAGCAAATTTGAAGTTTCTCATAATCTGTGGCCTGTATACCAATGCTGGAATCCACAATCCCCAGGTCTTTTTATTCCTCCAAACCTAAGAAGTCCTGATATTTTTTCACAATCACCAATTCTGCTGTTTGATAACTTCAGAATTTCTTTTTTCTGTAAATCAGTAGTATCTTAGTACTGTTCAACTGACTTCAAAATTCCCTAAAAAGTGAAATTCATTCTTCTCTGGTTATCATTAAAAAATAAACAGGTCCTGGTAACAGGCTGTCATTTGTGTACATTTTAATTCTTATTCAGTAACTTAAATGCTATTGCTCACTTTGAAAATTGGCTAAAGTAATGACACACTATTTTTCTCTAATCACAGGATTTCACGAAACTGTATTTTATGGAAACAGAAACATATTCATATAGGACTACTGTATATTCTGGTTTTGACAAGTTGGTACTGGAAATAAGTGATTTCTTGGAAAGATTCTGGGATAACATTGTTCTCTATCACTTTAACACGTTGTTTGAAAGAGTTTGTAGTAGAGAGTTCACTGCCAGTCAGAATAACCACAATTTGCCAAAGTCTTGAACAGGAAAATATATGTTCTGGCTCCAGTCATTCACCCAAATCATATTCCTTTCACATTCCTGTGCATAGCTTCTTACCAAAAATTAACTACCTTTGTTTTAATGTTAATTAAAGTCTTCTCTGTTGCATAACAAGAATGTTTTCACAAAGAAACAAAGCATCTCAATCAACAAAAGGCAAAGAAACAGTTCATTGAATATGGGGTTTCCAGGAAGAAGGGTACACCCCCCTGAACAAGGAATGTTTACCACAAACTGGCTTAAAAATTATAGCATGCACATATCTGCCTCAAAGGAATTACAAATTACTCTCTTTCACATCAGGGCATTCTGATCACTTTCAACAGCAATATTCTCGAATATTAAATCAGCAAGTAGCCAGCATACACTGAGAGAACTAAGGATGTCAATACAAAATAAAAAATTTTATCCAAGAAATTTTTCTTATTCAAGAAATTTTTTAAAAGGTAATATTTAAATTGGCAATAATAATTTTGTAACAATATCAAAGGTGAAACATAGCTGTGCTAGCTCCTTCTCAAGAATCAACCCTGGAAAATGTCTTCTAGTTTAGTGAGGATTGGGAGAAATAACATGTATGTTCAGCTCAGTTCAAGGAAGTTAAAAAAAAAAAAAAAAGCTTATGGTTTCATCATAAAGAGATTAAGTAACTTCAATATACAATCCTCTTCCACTGTATTTAACAAAGCTTTTAAATAACATTATCTCAAAAACAGGTAATTTACATACATCTGAAGACTTTAGGTAATATGTCGGACTAGAAAACATCAGAAATTAGCATGATTATTCTAAAAGAATTTTCCTTCTAACTTTTCTAAAAATACCAAGACTACTCTGGCCCTCACTGGTCAGACCATAAACACGACATCCTAAATGGTTACAATGGATATCTGTGACTGTGTGTGCCTGTGTTTATGAATGTCCTGCTCTTCTAAGGGAGAATTCAGGACAGAACAGGAATCTCTGCAGTTTCCCCCCAGAAAGTGCATCCCACTTAGCCTAAATTTACTAACAGAAATTGTATAAACAACTTCCTCCTGCTACTTAAATCTTATTGCTAGTGTAATACATCGGCAGTAACTGATTTGGGTGGGCCTTAAGGATTAAATTTTCTGTAAGAGAGTAACAGACGTTGACTGGAATTTTTCCTGTATTTCTGTAAGTGCAACTGAGGCCTGAAGCAGAAAACAAAAGATGTTAAGTATCCCTTCATGCTTAGCTCAGAACTACTAGAAGAGTCACTCTCATTAGGGTCAGACGCTTCTCCACAAAGCTCGAGGGGCCAGTCCGTGGCCTTGTGATGAGCGCAGTATTCATTAGGTGACAGGCTATTCCCTCCCAGTTAAAGGGCAGGAGGGAGGTTCTTTCCGTTCCCCAAAACCAAATGAAGAGTAGCTCCAAAATCTGGGGTGCCTACAAGAGGTGGAGGACAGCATCTGGTGCTCCAGTCAGCTACAGACCTTGCCTGCAGGTACACCCTGAGGCTGCCGGGGGAAGAGAATGTCACTAGAACATTCTAGAAAGCGCTTTCTGAGAGCTGAGGAGCATGGAACAGCATTCTTCTCAGTCCCTTCTCCACAATGAGGGAGACAAGCAGGGTACTTAAAACATGTCCCCTGAAGCTGGTACTCACATAAGGTCTAGATTTTTCAGAAGGTAGGAGACTCACATCTCTGCCTTCCAGCAGCCCCTACCCTTTTGCTCTTTCCCTTCCCTTCTCTTGTGGAGTAGCTGGGGCAATAGCTCCAACTGAGGGAAAGAGCTGTTGAATCAAATCTGAGAGTAAAGTTTTAAAGTGAAGAGTACCTAACAATGGAATGGATGGTTCTAATTAACAAAAGTGACAGAAAAGTCATGAAATTAGATCTGGACATTGTTAAGGAAGCACTTAACCAATGGGAAAAACTAGAATTGACAAGTTATTGGGACAATTATTGGAGGAAATAAAACAACATATTTTCCCCCAAAGTCTTGATTATCACCATCTGATTTATCAAGAAAAAAAGTCGTTTACTAGGTAAGTCAAATCTAGACTAGTGAATCCCTCTTTAGTATTCTAGTCTGAATAGAGAAATAGGAAAGGGAAGGTTAATATCTCACCTCTCCTATAGTCAGGCTCTTATTATGTAGTGATATAGCTACTCACACTTCCTTCTCAAAGACATTTTGGTATAGCTATTCTACCAATAACAAAGTTTTCATCAGTAACAGCAAAGGAGATTTATGAAGTACCTATATTATGATCAGTTTGACAATTATGATAAAAATAAATAAATGCCAAAGTTTATGATTTTCTCTGTGATATAAACACAGCATGATGACAGAGATATGTCTCTTGAATGAATAAGAACACATCAGTCCAAAAAGGCAGGAGAATTTTAAGACACATAAACTAATCTGAAAAATATATCTCAGGCATATCACAGTAACAATAATAAAAATTACTATGGCTTAACCAGAACTGATAAGAATTTGGGTCAGGAATACCAGAAATACAGCCCTACTCTCTCTCTCCCTTTCTCATTACAAACTTCCTTCAGCACTAAAAATTAAATTAAAAAGTGTCTGAAAGCCATTTTTCAAAGCTTGCATAATATGCAGAAGCTTAGATGATATACTGTCAAAGCCTCTTTTTCATTTTTTAGAATTTTGTAAAATCAACGGACAGTAACTAAATCCAAAACAATTCTGAAAATCATTTACATATATCATTTACATTCATCTATTTACACCCCAATTTATACTGTGCATTCTTCAGCGTGGCTGTTCCCGCAAGGGGCTATGTTACTGCCAATATGTTATAGTATTTGCAGTAGTTTTCTGGGTGACG